>NW_028251956.1:0-151418 GCF_964263255.1 Lissotriton vulgaris
ATCAGTGTTAGAGCTACAATTAGCATGTTTAAAGTGATTTTCATGCTTCCAGGGGCCCAAAACACAAGATTTATGGAATGGTTAAAAGTGCATGAAAATGGCCAATTTACTCACTCTGAGTTCTCAAAAAGGGTTTCTTCACCCCGGAAAGTTAATTAAATACCATTTGGAGGCATTTAATGTTCGAGCAAAAACGGCTGATTTTCGACAAAAGTGATAACACCCCCCCATTACGTCATGCTTCAGAAATGTGGAAAATGGTCCGTTTTCAAATGTTTTATTTTTGAACGTCAGTTCACATTTGTAGGTGGATCATCAGTGTTAGAGCTAAAATTAGCATGTTTAAAGTGATTTTCATGCTTCCATGGGGCTCGGGAAGTTAATTAAATACCATTTGGAGGCATTTAATGTTCGAGCAAAAACGGCTGATTTTCGACAAAAGAGATAACACCCCCCCATTACGTCATGCTTCAGAAATGTGGAAAATGGTCCGTTTTCAAATGTTTTATTTTTGAACGTCAGTTCACATTTGTAGGTGGATCATCAGTGTTAGAGCTAAAATTAGCATGTTTAAAGTGATTTTCATGCTTCCAGGGGCCCAAAACACAAGATTTATGGAATGGTTAAAAGTGCATGAAAATGGCCAATTTACTCACTCTGAGTTCTCAAAAAGGGTTTCTTCACCCCGGGAAGTTAATTAAATACCATTTGGAGGCATTTAATGTTAGAGCAAAAACGGCTGATTTTCGACAAAAGAGATAACACCCCCCCATTACGTCATGCTTCAGAAATGTGGAAAATGGTCCGTTTTCAAATGTTTTATTTTTGAACGTCAGTTCACATTTGTAGGTGGATCATCAGTGTTAGAGCTAAAATTAGCATGTTTAAAGTGATTTTCATGCTTCCAGGGGCTCGGGAAGTTAATTAAATACCATTTGGAGGCATTTAATGTTAGAGCAAAAACGGCTGATTTTCGACAAAAGAGATAACACCCCCCCATTACGTCATGCTTCAGAAATGTGGAAAATGGTCCGTTTTCAAATGTTTTATTTTTGAACGTCAGTTCACATTTGTAGGTGGATCATCAGTGTTAGAGCTAAAATTAGCATGTTTAAAGTGATTTTCATGCTTCCAGGGGCCCAAAACACAAGATTTATGGAATGGTTAAAAGTGCATGAAAATGGCCAATTTACTCACTCTGAGTTCTCAAAAAGGGTTTCTTCACCCCGGGAAGTTAATTAAATACCATTTGGAGGCATTTAATGTTCGAGCAAAAACGGCTGATTTTCGACAAAAGAGATAACACCCCCCCATTACGTCATGCTTCAGAAATGTGGAAAATGGTCCGTTTTCAAATGTTTTATTTTTGAACGTCAGTTCACATTTGTAGGTGGATCATCAGTGTTAGAGCTAAAATTAGCATGTTTAAAGTGATTTTCATGCTTCCAGGGGCTCGGGAAGTTAATTAAATACCATTTGGAGGCATTTAATGTTCGAGCAAAAACGGCTGATTTTCGACAAAAGAGATAACACCCCCCCATTACGTCATGCTTCAGAAATGTGGAAAATGGTCCGTTTTCAAATGTTTTATTTTTGAACGTCAGTTCACATTTGTAGGTGGATCATCAGTGTTAGAGCTAAAATTAGCATGTTTAAAGTGATTTTCATGCTTCCAGGGGCTCGGAAGTTAATTAAATACCATTTGGAGGCATTTAATGTTCGAGCAAAAACGGCTGATTTTCGACAAAAGAGATAACACCCCCCCATTACGTCATGCTTCAGAAATGTGGAAAATGGTCCGTTTTCAAATGTTTTTTTTTTGAACGTCAGTTCACATTTGTAGGTGGATCATCAGTGTTAGAGCTAAAATTAGCATGTTTAAAGTGATTTTCATGCTTCCAGGGGCTCGGGAAGTTAATTAAATACCATTTGGAGGCATTTAATGTTCGAGGAAAAACTGCTGATTTTCGACAAAAGAGATAACACCCCCCCATTACGTCATGCTTCAGAAATGTGGAAAATGGTCCGTTTTCAAATGTTTTATTTTTGAACGTCAGTTCACATTTGTAGGTGGATCATCAGTGTTAGAGCTAAAATTAGCATGTTTAAAGTGATTTTCATGCTTCCAGGGGCTCGGGAAGTTAATTAAATACCATTTGGAGGCATTTAATGTTCGAGCAAAAACGGCTGATTTTCGACAAAAGAGATAACACCCCCCCATTACGTCATGCTTCAGAAATGTGGAAAATGGTCCGTTTTCAAGTGTTTTATTTTTGAACGTCAGTTCACATTTGTAGGTGGATCATCAGTGTTAGAGCTAAAATTAGCATGTTTAAAGTGATTTTCATGCTTCCAGGGGCCCAAAACACAAGATTTATGGAATGGTTAAAAGTGCATGAAAATGGCCAATTTACTCACTCTGAGTTCTCAAAAAGGGTTTCTTCACCCCGGGAAGTTAATTAAATACCATTTGGAGGCATTTAATGTTAGAGCAAAAACGGCTGATTTTCGACAAAAGAGATAACACCCCCCCATTACGTCATGCTTCAGAAATGTGGAAAATGGTCCATTTTCAAATGTTTTATTTTTGAACGTCAGTTCACATTTGTAGGTGGATCATCAGTGTTAGAGCTAAAATTAGCATGTTTAAAGTGATTTTCATGCTTCCAGGGGCCCAAAACACAAGATTTATGGAATGGTTAAAAGTGCATGAAAATGGCCAATTTACTCACTCTGAGTTCTCAAAAAGGGTTTCTTCACCCCGGGAAGTTAATTAAATACCATTTGGAGGCATTTAATGTTAGAGCAAAAACGGCTGATTTTCGACAAAAGAGATAACACCCCCCCATTACGTCATGCTTCAGAAATGTGGAAAATGGTCAGTTTTCAAATGTTTTATTTTTGAACGTCAGTTCACATTTGTAGGTGGATCATCAGTGTTAGAGCTAAAATTAGCATGTTTAAAGTGATTTTCATGCTTCTTGGGGCCCAAAACACAAGATTTATGGAATGGTTAAAAGTGCATGAAAATGGCCAATTTACTCACTCTGAGTTCTCAAAAAGGGTTTCTTCACCCCGGGAAGTTAATTAAATACCATTTGGAGGCATTTAATGTTCGAGCAAAAACGGCTGATTTTCGACAAAAGAGATAACACCCCCCCATTACGTCATGCTTCAGAAATGTGGAAAATGGTCCGTTTTCAAATGTTTTATTTTTGAACGTCAGTTCACATTTGTAGGTGGATCATCAGTGTTAGAGCTAAAATTAGCATGTTTAAAGTGATTTTCATGCTTCCAGGGGCTCGGGAAGTTAATTAAATACCATTTGGAGGCATTTAATGTTAGAGCAAAAACGGCTGATTTTCGACAAACGAGATAACACCCCCCCATTACGTCATGCTTCAGAAATGTGGAAAATGGTCCGTTTTCAAATGTTTTATTTTTGAACGTCAGTTCACATTTGTAGGTGGATCATCAGTGTTAGAGCTAAAATTAGCATGTTTAAAGTGATTTTCATGCTTCCAGGGGCCCAAAACACAAGATTTATGGAATGGTTAAAAGTGCATGAAAATGGCCAATTTACTCACTCTGAGTTCTCAAAAAGGGTTTCTTCACCCCGGGAAGTTAATTAAATACCATTTGGAGGCATTTAATGTTAGAGCAAAAACGGCTGATTTTCGACAAAAGAGATAACACCCCCCCATTACGTCATGCTTCAGAAATGTGGAAAATGGTCCGTTTTCAAATGTTTTATTTTTGAACGTCAGTTCACATTTGTAGGTGGATCATCAGTGTTAGAGCTAAAATTAGCATGTTTAAAGTGATTTTCATGCTTCCAGGGGCCCAAAACACAAGATTTATGGAATGGTTAAAAGTGCATGAAAATGGCCAATTTACTCACTCTGGGTTCTCAAAAAGGGTTTCTTCACCCCAGGAAGTTAATTAAATACCATTTGGAGGCATTTAATGTTCGAGCAAAAACGGCTGATTTTCGACAAAAGAGATAACACCCCCCCATTACGTCATGCTTCAGAAATGTGGAAAATGGTCCGTTTTCAAATGTTTTATTTTTGAACGTCAGTTCACATTTGTAGGTGGATCATCAGTGTTAGAGCTAAAATTAGCATGTTTAAAGTGATTTTCATGCTTCCAGGGGCCCAAAACACAAGATTTATGGAATGGTTAAAAGTGCATGAAAATGGCCAATTTACTCACTCTGAGTTCTCAAAAAGGGTTTCTTCACCCCGGGAAGTTAATTAAATACCATTTGGAGGCATTTAATGTTCGAGCAAAAACGGCTGATTTTCGACAAAAGTGATAACACCCCCCCATTACGTCATGCTTCAGAAATGTGGAAAATGGTCCGTTTTCAAATGTTTTATTTTTGAACGTCAGTTCACATTTGTAGGTGGATCATCAGTGTTAGAGCTAAAATTAGCATGTTTAAAGTGATTTTCATGCTTCCAGGGGCTCGGGAAGTTAATCAAATACCATTTGGAGGCATTTAATGTTAGAGCAAAAACGGCTGATTTTCGACAAAAGAGATAACACCCCCCCATTACGTCATGCTTCAGAAATGTGGAAAATGGTCCGTTTTCAAATGTTTTATTTTTGAACGTCAGTTCACATTTGTAGGTGGATCATCAGTGTTAGAGCTAAAATTAGCATGTTTAAAGTGATTTTCATGCTTCCAGGGGCCCAAAACACAAGATTTATGGAATGGTTAAAAGTGCATGAAAATGGCCAATTTACTCACTGAGTTCTCAAAAAGGGTTTCTTCACCCCGGGAAGTTAATTAAATACCATTTGGAGGCATTTAATGTTCGAGCAAAAACGGCTGATTTTCGACAAAAGAGATAACACCCCCCCATTACGTCATGCTTCAGAAATGTGGAAAATGGTCCGTTTTCAAATGTTTTATTTTTGAACGTCAGTTCACATTTGTAGGTGGATCATCAGTGTTTTAATGCTAAAATTAGCATGTTTAAAGTGATTTTCATGCTTCCAGGGGCTCGGGAAGTTAATTAAATACCATTTGGAGGCATTTAATGTTCGAGCAAAAACGGCTGATTTTCGACAAAAGAGATAACACCCCCCCATTACGTCATGCTTCAGAAATGTGGAAAATGGTCCGTTTTCAAATGTTTTATTTTTGAACGTCAGTTCACATTTGTAGGTGGATCATCAGTGTTAGAGCTAAAATTAGCATGTTTAAAGTGATTTTCATGCTTCCAGGGGCTCGGAAGTTAATTAAATACCATTTGGAGGCATTTAATGTTCGAGCAAAAACGGCTGATTTTCGACAAAAGAGATAACACCCCCCCATTACGTCATGCTTCAGAAATGTGGAAAATGGTCCGTTTTCAAATGTTTTATTTTTGAACGTCAGTTCACATTTGTAGGTGGATCATCAGTGTTAGAGCTAAAATTAGCATGTTTAAAGTGATTTTCATGCTTCCAGGGGCTCGGGAAGTTAATTAAATACCATTTGGAGGCATTTAATGTTCGAGCAAAAACAGCTGATTTTCGACAAAAGAGATAACACCCCCCCCATTACGTCATGCTTCAGAAATGTGGAAAATGGTCCGTTTTCAAATGTTTTATTTTTGAACGTCAGTTCACATTTGTAGGTGGATCATCAGTGTTAGAGCTAAAATTAGCATGTTTAAAGTGATTTTCATGCTTCCTGGGGCTCGGGAAGTTAATTAAATACCATTTGGAGGCATTTAATGTTCGAGCAAAAACGGCTGATTTTCGACAAAAGAGATAACACCCCCCCATTACGTCATGCTTCAAAAATGTGGAAAATGGTCCGTTTTCAAATGTTTTATTTTTGAACGTCAGTTCACATTTGTAGGTGGTTCATCAGTGTTAGAGCTAAAATTAGCATGTTTAAAGTGATTTTCATGCTTCAAGGGGCCCAAAACACAAGATTTATGGAATGGTTAAAAGTGCATGAAAATGGCCAATTTACTCACTCTGAGTTCTCAAAAAGAGTTTCTTCACCCCGGGAAGTTAATTAAGTACCATTTGGAGGCATTTAATGTTCGAGCAAAAACGGCTGATTTTCGACAAAAGAGATAACACCCCCCCATTACGTCATGCTTCAGAAATGTGGAAAATGGTCCGTTTTCAAATGTTTTATTTTTGAACGTCAGTTCACATTTGTAGGTGGATCATCAGTGTTAGAGCTAAAATTAGCATGTTTAAAGTGATTTTCATGCTTCCAGGGGCCCAAAACACAAGATTTATGGAATGGTTAAAAGTGCATGAAAATGGCCAATTTACTCACTCTGAGTTCTCAAAAAGGGTTTCTTCACCCCGGGAAGTTAATTAAATACCATTTGGAGGCATTTAATGTTCGAGCAAAAACGGCTGATTTTCGACAAAAGTGATAACACCCCCCCATTACGTCATGCTTCAGAAATGTGGAAAATGGTCCGTTTTCAAATGTTTTATTTTTGAACGTCAGTTCACATTTGTAGGTGGATCATCAGTGTTAGAGCTAAAATTAGCATGTTTAAAGTGATTTTCATGCTTCCAGGGGCTCGGGAAGTTAATTAAATACCATTTGGAGGCATTTAATGTTAGAGCAAAAACGGCTGATTTTCGACAAAAGAGATAACACCCCCCATTACGTCATGCTTCAGAAATGTGGAAAATGGTCCGTTTTCAAATGTTTTATTTTTGAACGTCAGTTCACATTTGTAGGTGGATCATCAGTGTTAGAGCTAAAATTAGCATGTTTAAAGTGATTTTCATGCTTCCAGGGGCCCAAAACACAAGATTTATGGAATGGTTAAAAGTGCATGAAAATGGCCAATTTACTCACTGAGTTCTCAAAAAGGGTTTCTTCACCCCGGGAAGTTAATTAAATACCATTTGGAGGCATTTAATGTTCGAGCAAAAACGGCTGATTTTCGACAAAAGAGATAACACCCCCCCATTACGTCATGCTTCAGAAATGTGGAAAATGGTCCGTTTTCAAATGTTTTATTTTTGAACGTCAGTTCACATTTGTAGGTGGATCATCAGTGTTAGAGCTAAAATTAGCATGTTTAAAGTGATTTTCATGCTTCCAGGGGCTCGGGAAGTTAATTAAATACCATTTGGAGGCATTTAATGTTCGAGCAAAAACGGCTGATTTTCGACAAAAGAGATAACACCCCCCCATTACGTCATGCTTCAGAAATGTGGAAAATGGTCCGTTTTCAAATGTTTTATTTTTGAACGTCAGTTCACATTTGTAGGTGGATCATCAGTGTTAGAGCTAAAATTAGCATGTTTAAAGTGATTTTCATGCTTCCAGGGGCTCGGAAGTTAATTAAATACCATTTGGAGGCATTTAATGTTCGAGCAAAAACGGCTGATTTTCGACAAAAGAGATAACACCCCCCCATTACGTCATGCTTCAGAAATGTGGAAAATGGTCCGTTTTCAAATGTTTTATTTTTGAACGTCAGTTCACATTTGTAGGTGGATCATCAGTGTTAGAGCTAAAATTAGCATGTTTAAAGTGATTTTCATGCTTCCAGGGGCTCGGGAAGTTAATTAAATACCATTTGGAGGCATTTAATGTTCGAGCAAAAACAGCTGATTTTTGACAAAAGAGATAACACCCCCCCCATTACGTCATGCTTCAGAAATGTGGAAAATGGTCCGTTTTCAAATGTTTTATTTTTGAACGTCAGTTCACATTTGTAGGTGGATCATCAGTGTTAGAGCTAAAATTAGCATGTTTAAAGTGATTTTCATGCTTCCTGGGGCTCGGGAAGTTAATTAAATACCATTTGGAGGCATTTAATGTTCGAGCAAAAACGGCTGATTTTCGACAAAAGAGATAACACCCCCCCATTACGTCATGCTTCAAAAATGTGGAAAATGGTCCGTTTTCAAATGTTTTATTTTTGAACGTCAGTTCACATTTGTAGGTGGATCATCAGTGTTAGAGCTAAAATTAGCATGTTTAAAGTGATTTTCATGCTTCAAGGGGCCCAAAACACAAGATTTATGGAATGGTTAAAAGTGCATGAAAATGGCCAATTTACTCACTCTGAGTTCTCAAAAAGGGTTTCTTCACCCCGGGAAGTTAATTAAGTACCATTTGGAGGCATTTAATGTTCGAGCAAAAACGGCTGATTTTCGACAAAAGAGATAACACCCCCCCATTACGTCATGCTTCAGAAATGTGGAAAATGGTCCGTTTTCAAATGTTTTATTTTTGAACGTCAGTTCACATTTGTAGGTGGATCATCAGTGTTAGAGCTAAAATTAGCATGTTTAAAGTGATTTTCATGCTTCCAGGGGCCCAAAACACAAGATTTATGGAATGGTTAAAAGTGCATGAAAATGGCCAATTTACTCACTCTGAGTTCTCAAAAAGGGTTTCTTCTCCCCGGGAAGTTAATTAAATACCATTTGGAGGCATTTAATGTTCGAGCAAAAACAGCTGATTTTCGACAAAAGAGATAACACCCCCCCATTACGTCATGCTTCAGAAATGTGGAAAATGGTCCGTTTTCAAATGTTTTATTTTTGAACGTCAGTTCACATTTGTAGGTGGATCATCAGTGTTAGAGCTAAAATTAGCATGTTTAAAGTGATTTTCATGCTTCTTGGGGCCCAAAACACAAGATTTATGGAATGGTTAAAAGTGCATGAAAATGGCCAATTTACTCACTCTGAGTTCTCAAAAAGGGTTTCTTCACCCCGGGAAGTTAATTAAATACCATTTGGAGGCATTTAATGTTCGAGCAAAAACGGCAGATTTTCGACAAAAGAGATAACACCCCCCCATTACGTCATGCTTCAGAAATGTGGAAAATGGTCCGTTTTCAAATGTTTTATTTTTGAACGTCAGTTCACATTTGTAGGTGGATCATCAGTGTTAGAGCTAAAATTAGCATGTTTAAAGTGATTTTCATGCTTCCAGGGGCCCAAAACACAAGATTTATGCAATGGTTAAAAGTGCATGAAAATGGCCAATTTACTCACTCTGAGTTCTCAAAAAGGGTTTCTTCACCCCGGGAAGTTAATTAAATACCATTTGGAGGCATTTAATGTTAGAGCAAAAACGGCTGATTTTCGACAAAAGAGATAACACCCCCCCATTACGTCATGCTTCAGAAATGTGGAAAATGGTCCGTTTTCAAATGTTTTATTTTTGAACGTCAGTTCACATTTGTAGGTGGATCATCAGTGTTAGAGCTAAAATTAGCATGTTTAAAGTGATTTTCATGCTTCCAGGGGCCCAAAACACAAGATTTATGGAATGGTTAAAAGTGCATGAAAATGGCCAATTTACTCACTCTGAGTTCTCAAAAAGGGTTTCTTCACCCCGGGAAGTTAATTAAATACCATTTGGAGGCATTTAATGTTAGAGCAAAAACGGCTGATTTTCGACAAAAGAGATAACACCCCCCCATTACGTCATGCTTCAGAAATGTGGAAAATGGTCCGTTTTCAAATGTTTTATTTTTGAACGTCAGTTCACATTTGTAGGTGGATCATCAGTGTTAGAGCTAAAATTAGCATGTTTAAAGTGATTTTCATGCTTCTTGGGGCCCAAAACACAAGATTTATGGAATGGTTAAAAGTGCATGAAAATGGCCAATTTACTCACTCTGAGTTCTCCAAAAGGGTTTCTTCACCCCGGGAAGTTAATTAAATACCATTTGGAGGCATTTAATGTTAGAGCAAAAACGGCTGATTTTCGACAAAAGAGATAACACCCTCCCATTACGTCATGCTTCAGAAATGTGGAAAATGGTCCGTTTTCAAATGTTTTATTTTTGAACGTCAGTTCACATTTGTAGGTGGATCATCAGTGTTAGAGCTAAAATTAGCATGTTTAAAGTGATTTTCATGCTTCCAGGGGCTCGGGAAGTTAATTAAATACCATTTGGAGGCATTTAATGTTAGAGCAAAAACGGCTGATTTTCGACAAAAGAGATAAAACCCCCCCATTACGTCACGCTTCAGAAATGTGGAAAATGGTCCGTTTTCAAATGTTTTATTTTTGAACGTCAGTTCACATTTGTAGGTGGATCATCAGTGTTAGAGCTAAAATTAGCATTTTTAAAGTGATTTTCATGCTTCCAGGGGCCCAAAACACAAGATTTATGGAATGGTTAAAAGTGCATGAAAATGGCCAATTTACTCACTCTGAGTTCTCAAAAAGGGTTTCTTCACCCCGGGAAGTTAATTAAATACCATTTGGAGGCATTTAATGTTAGAGCAAAAACGGCTGATTTTCGACAAAAGAGATAACACCCCCCCATTACGTCATGCTTCAGAAATGTGGAAAATGGTCCGTTTTCAAATGTTTTATTTTTGAACGTCAGTTCACATTTGTAGGTGGATCATCAGTGTTAGAGCTAAAATTAGCATGTTTAAAGTGATTTTCATGCTTCTTGGGGCCCAAAACACAAGATTTATGGAATGGTTAAAAGTGCATGAAAATGGCCAATTTACTCACTCTGAGTTCTCCAAAAGGGTTTCTTCACCCCGGGAAGTTAATTAAATACCATTTGGAGGCATTTAATGTTAGAGCAAAAACGGCTGATTTTCGACAAAAGAGATAACACCCCCCCATTACGTCATGCTTCAGAAATGTGGAAAATGGTCCGTTTTCAAATGTTTTATTTTTGAACGTCAGTTCACATTTGTAGGTGGATCATCAGTGTTAGAGCTAAAATTAGCATGTTTAAAGTGATTTTCATGCTTCCAGGGGCTCGGGAAGTTAATTAAATACCATTTGGAGGCATTTAATGTTAGAGCAAAAACGGCTGATTTTCGACAAAAGAGATAAAACCCCCCCATTACGTCACGCTTCAGAAATGTGGAAAATGGTCCGTTTTCAAATGTTTTATTTTTGAACGTCAGTTCACATTTGTAGGTGGATCATCAGTGTTAGAGCTAAAATTAGCATTTTTAAAGTGATTTTCATGCTTCCAGGGGCCCAAAACACAAGATTTATGGAATGGTTAAAAGTGCATGAAAATGGCCAATTTACTCACTCTGAGTTCTCAAAAAGGGTTTCTTCACCCCGGGAAGTTAATTAAATACCATTTGGAGGCATTTAATGTTAGAGCAAAAACGGCTGATTTTCGACAAAAGAGATAACACCCCCCCATTACGTCATGCTTCAGAAATGTGGAAAATGGTCCGTTTTCAAATGTTTTATTTTTGAACGTCAGTTCACATTTGTAGGTGGATCATCAGTGTTAGAGCTAAAATTAGCATGTTTAAAGTGATTTTCATGCTTCCAGGGGCCCAAAACACAAGATTTATGGAATGGTTAAAAGTGCATGAAAATGGCCAATTTACTCACTCTGAGTTCTCAAAAAGGGTTTCTTCACCCCGGGAAGTTAATTAAATACCATTTGGAGGCATTTAATGTTCGAGCAAAAACGGCTGATTTTCGACAAAAGAGATAACACCCCCCCATTACGTCATGCTTCAGAAATGTGGAAAATGGTCCGTTTTCAAATGTTTTATTTTTGAACGTCAGTTCACATTTGTAGGTGGATCATCAGTGTTAGAGCTAAAATTAGCATGTTTAAAGTGATTTTCATGCTTCTTGGGGCCCAAAACACAAGATTTATGGAATGGTTAAAAGTGCATGAAAATGGCCAATTTACTCACTCTGAGTTCTCCAAAAGGGTTTCTTCACCCCGGGAAGTTAATTAAATACCATTTGGAGGCATTTAATGTTAGAGCAAAAACGGCTGATTTTCGACAAAAGAGATAACACCCTCCCATTACGTCATGCTTCAGAAATGTGGAAAATGGTCCGTTTTCAAATGTTTTATTTTTGAACGTCAGTTCACATTTGTAGGTGGATCATCAGTGTTAGAGCTAAAATTAGCATGTTTAAAGTGATTTTCATGCTTCCAGGGGCTCGGGAAGTTAATTAAATACCATTTGGAGGCATTTAATGTTAGAGCAAAAACGGCTGATTTTCGACAAAAGAGATAAAACCCCCCCATTACGTCACGCTTCAGAAATGTGGAAAATGGTCCGTTTTCAAATGTTTTATTTTTGAACGTCAGTTCACATTTGTAGGTGGATCATCAGTGTTAGAGCTAAAATTAGCATTTTTAAAGTGATTTTCATGCTTCCAGGGGCCCAAAACACAAGATTTATGGAATGGTTAAAAGTGCATGAAAATGGCCAATTTACTCACTCTGAGTTCTCAAAAAGGGTTTCTTCACCCCGGGAAGTTAATTAAATACCATTTGGAGGCATTTAATGTTAGAGCAAAAACGGCTGATTTTCGACAAAAGAGATAACACCCCCCCATTACGTCATGCTTCAGAAATGTGGAAAATGGTCCGTTTTCAAATGTTTTATTTTTGAACGTCAGTTCACATTTGTAGGTGGATCATCAGTGTTAGAGCTAAAATTAGCATGTTTAAAGTGATTTTCATGCTTCTTGGGGCCCAAAACACAAGATTTATGGAATGGTTAAAAGTGCATGAAAATGGCCAATTTACTCACTCTGAGTTCTCCAAAAGGGTTTCTTCACCCCGGGAAGTTAATTAAATACCATTTGGAGGCATTTAATGTTAGAGCAAAAACGGCTGATTTTCGACAAAAGAGATAACACCCCCCCATTACGTCATGCTTCAGAAATGTGGAAAATGGTCCGTTTTCAAATGTTTTATTTTTGAACGTCAGTTCACATTTGTAGGTGGATCATCAGTGTTAGAGCTAAAATTAGCATGTTTAAAGTGATTTTCATGCTTCCAGGGGCTCGGGAAGTTAATTAAATACCATTTGGAGGCATTTAATGTTAGAGCAAAAACGGCTGATTTTCGACAAAAGAGATAAAACCCCCCCATTACGTCACGCTTCAGAAATGTGGAAAATGGTCCGTTTTCAAATGTTTTATTTTTGAACGTCAGTTCACATTTGTAGGTGGATCATCAGTGTTAGAGCTAAAATTAGCATTTTTAAAGTGATTTTCATGCTTCCAGGGGCCCAAAACACAAGATTTATGGAATGGTTAAAAGTGCATGAAAATGGCCAATTTACTCACTCTGAGTTCTCAAAAAGGGTTTCTTCACCCCGGGAAGTTAATTAAATACCATTTGGAGGCATTTAATGTTAGAGCAAAAACGGCTGATTTTCGACAAAAGAGATAACACCCCCCCATTACGTCATGCTTCAGAAATGTGGAAAATGGTCCGTTTTCAAATGTTTTATTTTTGAACGTCAGTTCACATTTGTAGGTGGATCATCAGTGTTAGAGCTAAAATTAGCATGTTTAAAGTGATTTTCATGCTTCCAGGGGCCCAAAACACAAGATTTATGGAATGGTTAAAAGTGCATGAAAATGGCCAATTTACTCACTCTGAGTTCTCAAAAAGGGTTTCTTCACCCCGGGAAGTTAATTAAATACCATTTGGAGGCATTTAATGTTCGAGCAAAAACGGCTGATTTTCGACAAAAGAGATAACACCCCCCCATTACGTCATGCTTCAGAAATGTGGAAAATGGTCCGTTTTCAAATGTTTTATTTTTGAACGTCAGTTCACATTTGTAGGTGGATCATCAGTGTTAGAGCTAAAATTAGCATGTTTAAAGTGATTTTCATGCTTCCAGGGGCCCAAAACACAAGATTTATGGAATGGTTAAAAGTGCATGAAAATGGCCAATTTACTCACTCTGAGTTCTCAAAAAGGGTTTCTTCACCCCGGGAAGTTAATTAAATACCATTTGGAGGCATTTAATGTTAGAGCAAAAACGGCTGATTTTCGACAAAAGAGATAACACCCCCCCATTACGTCATGCTTCAGAAATGTGGAAAATGGTCCGTTTTCAAATGTTTTATTTTTGAACGTCAGTTCACATTTGTAGGTGGATCATCAGTGTTAGAGCTCAAATTAGCATGTTTAAAGTGATTTTCATGCTTCCAGGGGCTCGGGAAGTTAATTAAATACCATTTGGAGGCATTTAATGTTCGAGCAAAAACTGCTGATTTTCGACAAAAGAGATAACACCCCCCCATTAGGTCATGCTTCAGAAATGTGGAAAATGGTCCGTTTTCAAATGTTTTATTTTTGAACGTCAGTTCACATTTGTAGGTGGATCATCAGTGTTAGAGCTAAAGTTAGCATGTTTAAAGTGATTTTCATGCTTCCAGGGGCTCGGGAAGTTAATTAAATACCATTTGGAGGCATTTAATGTTCGAGCAAAAACGGCTGATTTTCGACAAAAGAGATAACACCCCCCCATTACGTCATGCTTCAGAAATGTGGAAAATGGTCCGTTTTCAAATGTTTTATTTTTGAACGTCAGTTCACATTTGTAGGTGGATCATCAGTGTTAGAGCTAAAATTAGCATGTTTAAAGTGATTTTCATGCTTCCAGGGGCTCGGGAAGTTAATTAAATACCATTTGGAGGCATTTAATGTTCGAGCAAAAACGGCTGATTTTCGACAAAAGAGATAACACCCCCCCATTACGTCATGCTTCAGAAATGTGGAAAATGGTCCGTTTTCAAATGTTTTATTTTTGAACGTCAGTTCACATTTGTAGGTGGATCATCAGTGTTAGAGCTAAAATTAGCATGTTTAAAGTGATTTTCATGCTTCCAGGGGCTCGAGAAGTTAATTAAATACCATTTGGAGGCATTTAATGTTCGAGCAAAAACGGCTGATTTTCGACAAAAGAGATAACACCCCCCCATTACGTCATGCTTCAGAAATGTGGAAAATGGTCCGTTTTCAAATGTTTTATTTTTGAACGTCAGTTCACATTTGTAGGTGGATCATCAGTGTTAGAGCTAAAATTAGCATGTTTAAAGTGATTTTCATGCTTACAGGGGCCCAAAACACAAGATTTATGGAATGGTTAAAAGTGCATGAAAATGGCCAATTTACTCACTCTGAGTTCTCAAAAAGGGTTTCTTCACCCCGGGAAGTTAATTAAATACCATTTGGAGGCATTTAATGTTAGAGCAAAAACGGCTGATTTTCGATAAAAGAGATAACACCCCCCCATTACGTCATGCTTCAGAAATGTGGAAAATGGTCCGTTTTCAAATGTTTTATTTTTGAACGTCAGTTCACATTTGTAGGTGGATCATCAGTGTTAGAGCTAAAATTAGCATGTTTAAAGTGATTTTCATGCTTCCAGGGGCTCGGGAAGTTAATTAAATACCATTTGGAGGCATTTAATGTTCGAGCAAAAACGGCTGATTTTCGACAAAAGAGATAACACCACCCCATTACGTCATGCTTCAGAAATGTGGAAAATGGTCCGTTTTCAAATGTTTTATTTTTGAACGTCAGTTCACATTTGTAGGTGGATCATCAGTGTTAGAGCTAAAATTAGCATGTTTAAAGTGATTTTCATGCTTCCAGGGGCTCGGGAAGTTAATTAAATACCATTTGGAGGCATTTAATGTTCGAGCAAAAACGGCTGATTTTCGACAAAAGAGATAACACCCCCCCATTACGTCATGCTTCAGAAATGTGGAAAATGGTCCGTTTTCAAATGTTTTATTTTTGAACGTCAGTTCACATTTGTAGGTGGATCATCAGTGTTAGATCTAAAATTAGCATGTTTAAAGTGATTTTCATGCTTCCAGGGGCTCGGGAAGTTAATTAAATACCATTTGGAGGCATTTAATGTTCGAGCAAAAACGGCTGATTTTCGACAAAAGAGATAACACCCCCCCATTACGTCATGCTTCAGAAATGTGGAAAATGGTCCGTTTTCAAATGTTTTATTTTTGAACGTCAGTTCACATTTGTAGGTGGATCATCAGTGTTAGAGCTAAAATTAGCATGTTTAAAGTGATTTTCATGCTTCCAGGGGCTCGGGAAGTTAATTAAATACCATTTGGAGGCATTTAATGTTCGAGCAAAAACGGCTGATTTTCGACAAAAGAGATAAAACCCCCTCATTAGGTCATGCTTCAGAAATGTGGAAAATGGTCCGTTTTCAAATGTTTTATTTTTGAACGTCAGTTCACATTTGTAGGTGGATCATCAGTGTTAGAGCTAAAATTAGCATGTTTAAAGTGATTTTCATGCTTCCAGGGGCCCAAAACACAAGATTTATGGAATGGTTAAAAGTGCATGAAAATGGCCAATTTACTCACTCTGAGTTCTCAAAAAGGGTTTCTTCACCCCGGGAAGTTAATTAAATACCATTTGGAGGCATTTAATGTTAGAGCAAAAACGGCTGATTTTCGACAAAAGAGATAACACCCCCCCATTACGTCATGCTTCAGAAATGTGGAAAATGGTCCGTTTTCAAATGTTTTATTTTTGAACGTCAGTTCACATTTGTAGGTGGATCATCAGTGTTAGAGCTAAAATTAGCATGTTTAAAGTGATTTTCATGCTTCCAGGGGCTCGGGAAGTTAATTAAATACCATTTGGAGGCATTTAATGTTCGAGCAAAAACGGCTGATTTTCGACAAAAGAGATAACACCCCCCCATTACGTCATGCTTCAGAAATGTGGAAAATGGTCCGTTTTCAAATGTTTTATTTTTGAACGTCAGTTCACATTTGTAGGTGGATCATCAGTGTTAGAGCTAAAATTAGCATGTTTAAAGTGATTTTCATGCTTCCAGGGGCCCAAAACACAAGATTTATGGAATGGTTAAAAGTGCATGAAAATGGCCAATTTACTCACTCTGAGTTCTCAAAAAGGGTTTCTTCACCCCGGGAAGTTAATTAAATACCATTTGGAGGCATTTAATGTTAGAGCAAAAACGGGTGATTTTCGACAAAAGAGATAACACCCCCCCATTACGTCATGCTTCAGAAATGTGGAAAATGGTCCGTTTTCAAATGTTTTATTTTTGAACGTCAGTTCACATTTGTAGGTGGATCATCAGTGTTAGAGCTAAAATTAGCATGTTTAAAGTGATTTTCATGCTTCCAGGGGCCCAAAACACAAGATTTATGGAATGGTTAAAAGTGCATGAAAATGGCCAATTTACTCACTCTGAGTTCTCAAAAAGGGTTTCTTCACCCCGGGAAGTTAATTAAATACCATTTGGAGGCATTTAATGTTCGAGCAAAAACGGCTGATTTTCGACAAAAGAGATAACACCCCCCCATTACGTCATACTTCAGAAATGTGGAAAATGGTCCGTTTTCAAATGTTTTATTTTTGAACGTCAGTTCACATTTGTAGGTGGATCATCAGTGTTAGAGCTAAAATTAGCATGTTTAAAGTGATTTTCATGCTTCCAGGGGCCCAAAACACAAGATTTATGGAATGGTTAAAAGTGCATGAAAATGGCCAATTTACTCATTCTGAGTTCTCAAAAAGGGTTTCTTCACCCCGGGAAGTTAATTAAATACCATTTGGAGGCATTTAATGTTCGAGCAAAAACGGCTGATTTTCGACAAAAGAGATAACACCCCCCCATTACGTCATGCTTCAGAAATGTGGAAAATGGTCCGTTTTCAAATGTTTTATTTTTGAACGTCAGTTCACATTTGTAGGTGGATCATCAGTGTTAGAGCTAAAATTAGCATGTTTAAAGTGATTTTCATGCTTCCAGGGGCCCAAAACACAAGATTTATGGAATGGTTAAAAGTGCATGAAAATGGCCAATTTACTCACTCTGAGTTCTCAAAAAGGGTTTCTTCACCCCGGGAAGTTAATTAAATACCATTTGGAGGCATTTAATGTTAGAGCAAAAACGGCTGATTTTCGACAAAAGAGATAACACCCCCCCATTACGTCATGCTTCAGAAATGTGGAAAATGGTCCGTTTTCAAATGTTTTATTTTTGAACGTCAGTTCACATTTGTAGGTGGATCATCAGTGTTAGAGCTAAAATTAGCATGTTTAAAGTGATTTTCATGCTTCCAGGGGCTCGAGAAGTTAATTAAATACCATTTGGAGGCATTTAATGTTAGAGCAAAAACGGCTGATTTTCGACAAAAGAGATAACACCCCCCCATTACGTCATGCTTCAGAAATGTGGAAAATGGTCCGTTTTCAAATGTTTTATTTTTGAACGTCAGTTCACATTTGTAGGTGGATCATCAGTGTTAGAGCTAAAATTAGCATGTTTAAAGTGATTTTCATGCTTCCAGGGGCCAAAACACAAGATTTATGGAATGGTTAAAAGTGCATGAAAATGGCCAATTTACTCACTCTGAGTTCTCAAAAAGGGTTTCTTCACCCCGGGAAGTTAATTAAATACCATTTGGAGGCATTTAATGTTAGAGCAAAAACGGCTGATTTTCGACAAAAGAGATAACACCCCCCCATTACGTCATGCTTCAGAAATGTGGAAAATGGTCCGTTTTCAAATGTTTTATTTTTGAACGTCAGTTCACATTTGTAGGTGGATCATCAGTGTTAGAGCTAAAATTAGCATGTTTAAAGTGATTTTCATGCTTCCAGGGGCTCGGGAAGTTAATTAAATACCATTTGGAGGCATTTAATGTTCGAGCAAAAACGGCTGATTTTCGACAAAAGAGATAACACCCCCCCATTACGTCATGCTTCAGAAATGTGGAAAATGGTCCGTTTTCAAATGTTTTATTTTTGAACGTCAGTTCACATTTGTAGGTGGATCATCAGTGTTAGAGCTAAAATTAGCATGTTTAAAGTGATTTTCATGCTTCCAGGGGCCCAAAACACAAGATTTATGGAATGGTTAAAAGTGCATGAAAATGGCCAATTTACTCACTCTGAGTTCTCAAAAAGGGTTTCTTCACCCCGGGAAGTTAATTAAATACCATTTGGAGGCATTTAATGTTAGAGCAAAAACGGCTGATTTTCGACAAAAGAGATAACACCCCCCCCATTACGTCATGCTTCAGAAATGTGGAAAATGGTCCGTTTTCAAATGTTTTATTTTTGAACGTCAGTTCACATTTGTAGGTGGATCATCAGTGTTAGAGCTCAAATTAGCATGTTTAAAGTGATTTTCATGCTTCCAGGGGCTCGGGAAGTTAATTAAATACCATTTGGAGGCATTTAATGTTCGAGCAAAAACGGCTGATTTTCGACAAAAGAGATATCACCCCCCCATTACGTCATGCTTCAGAAATGTGGAAAATGGTCCGTTTTCAAATGTTTTATTTTTGAACGTCAGTTCACATTTGTAGGTGGATCATCAGTGTTAGAGCTAAAATTAGCATGTTTAAAGTGATTTTCATGCTTCCAGGGGCTCGGGAAGTTAATTAAATACCATTTGGAGGCATTTAATGTTCGAGCAAAAACGGCTGATTTTCGACAAAAGAGATAACACCCCCCCATTACGTCATGCTTCAGAAATGTGGAAAATGGTCCGTTTTCAAATGTTTTATTTTTGAACGTCAGTTCACATTTGTAGGTGGATCATCGGTGTTAGAGCTAAAATTAGCATGTTTAAAGTGATTTTCATGCTTCCAGGGGCTCTGGAAGTTAATTAAATACCATTTGGAGGCATTTAATGTTCGAGCAAAAACGGCTGATTTTCGACAAAAGAGATAACACCCCCCCATTACGTCATGCTTCAGAAATGTGGAAAATGGTCCGTTTTCAAATGTTTTATTTTTGAACATCAGTTCACATTTGTAGGTGGATCATCAGTGTTAGAGCTAAAATTAGCATGTTTAAAGTGATTTTCATGCTTCCAGGGGCTCGGGAAGTTAATTAAATACCATTTGGAGGCATTTAATGTTAGAGCAAAAACGGCTGATTTTCGACAAAAGAGATAAAACCCCCCCATTACGTCATGCTTCAGAAATGTGGAAAATGGTCCGTTTTCAAATGTTTTATTTTTGAACGTCAGTTCACATTTGTAGGTGGATCATCAGTGTTAGAGCTAAAATTAGCATGTTTAAAGTGATTTTCATGCTTCCAGGGGCCCAAAACACAAGATTTATGGAATGGTTAAAAGTGCATGAAAATGGCCAATTTACTCACTCTGAGTTCTCAAAAAGGGTTTCTTCACCCCGGGAAGTTAAATAAATACCATTTGGAGGCATTTAATGTTCGAGCAAAAACGGCTGATTTTCGACAAAAGAGATAACACCCCCCATTACGTCATACTTCAGAAATGTGGAAAATGGTCCGTTTTCAAATGTTTTATTTTTGAACGTCAGTTCACATTTGTAGGTGGATCATCAGTGTTAGAGCTAAAATTAGCATGTTTAAAGTGATTTTCATGCTTCCAGGGGCCCTAAACACAAGATTTATGGAATGGTTAAAAGTGCATGAAAATGGCCAATTTACTCACTCTGAGTTCTCAAAAAGGGTTTCTTCACCCCGGGAAGTTAATTAAATACCATTTGGAGGCATTTAATGTTCAAGCAAAAACGGCTGATTTTCGACAAAAGAGATAACACCCCCCCATTACGTCATGCTTCAGAAATGTGGAAAATGGTCCGTTTTCAAATGTTTTATTTTTGAACGTCAGTTCACATTTGTAGGTGGATCATCAGTGTTAGAGCTAAAATTAGCATGTTTAAAGTGATTTTCATGCTTCCAGGGGCTCGGGAAGTTAATTAAATACCATTTGGAGGCATTTAATGTTCGAGCAAAAACGGCTGATTTTCGACAAAAGAGATAACACCCCCCCATTACGTCATGCTTCAGAAATGTGGAAAATGGTCCGTTTTCAAATGTTTTATTTTTGAACGTCAGTTCACATTTGTAGGTGGATCATCAGTGTTAGAGCTAAAATTAGCATGTTTAAAGTGATTTTCATGCTTCCAGGGGCCCAAAACACAAGATTTATGGAATGGTTAAAAGTGCATGAAAATGGCCAATTTACTCACTCTGAGTTCTCAAAAAGGGTTTCTTCACCCCGGGAAGTTAATTAAATACCATTTGGAGGCATTTAATGTTAGAGCAAAAACGGGTGATTTTCGACAAAAGAGATAACACCCCCCCATTACGTCATGCTTCAGAAATGTGGAAAATGGTCCGTTTTCAAATGTTTTATTTTTGAACGTCAGTTCACATTTGTAGGTGGATCATCAGTGTTAGAGCTAAAATTAGCATGTTTAAAGTGATTTTCATGCTTCCAGGGGCCCAAAACACAAGATTTATGGAATGGTTAAAAGTGCATGAAAATGGCCAATTTACTCACTCTGAGTTCTCAAAAAGGGTTTCTTCACCCCGGGAAGTTAATTAAATACCATTTGGAGGCATTTAATGTTCGAGCAAAAACGGCTGATTTTCGACAAAAGAGATAACACCCCCCCATTACGTCATACTTCAGAAATGTGGAAAATGGTCCGTTTTCAAATGTTTTATTTTTGAACGTCAGTTCACATTTGTAGGTGGATCATCAGTGTTAGAGCTAAAATTAGCATGTTTAAAGTGATTTTCATGCTTCCAGGGGCCCAAAACACAAGATTTATGGAATGGTTAAAAGTGCATGAAAATGGCCAATTTACTCATTCTGAGTTCTCAAAAAGGGTTTCTTCACCCCGGGAAGTTAATTAAATACCATTTGGAGGCATTTAATGTTCGAGCAAAAACGGCTGATTTTCGACAAAAGAGATAACACCCCCCCATTACGTCATGCTTCAGAAATGTGGAAAATGGTCCGTTTTCAAATGTTTTATTTTTGAACGTCAGTTCACATTTGTAGGTGGATCATCAGTGTTAGAGCTAAAATTAGCATGTTTAAAGTGATTTTCATGCTTCCAGGGGCCCAAAACACAAGATTTATGGAATGGTTAAAAGTGCATGAAAATGGCCAATTTACTCACTCTGAGTTCTCAAAAAGGGTTTCTTCACCCCGGGAAGTTAATTAAATACCATTTGGAGGCATTTAATGTTAGAGCAAAAACGGCTGATTTTCGACAAAAGAGATAACACCCCCCCATTACGTCATGCTTCAGAAATGTGGAAAATGGTCCGTTTTCAAATGTTTTATTTTTGAACGTCAGTTCACATTTGTAGGTGGATCATCAGTGTTAGAGCTAAAATTAGCATGTTTAAAGTGATTTTCATGCTTCCAGGGGCTCGAGAAGTTAATTAAATACCATTTGGAGGCATTTAATGTTAGAGCAAAAACGGCTGATTTTCGACAAAAGAGATAACACCCCCCCATTACGTCATGCTTCAGAAATGTGGAAAATGGTCCGTTTTCAAATGTTTTATTTTTGAACGTCAGTTCACATTTGTAGGTGGATCATCAGTGTTAGAGCTAAAATTAGCATGTTTAAAGTGATTTTCATGCTTCCAGGGGCCAAAACACAAGATTTATGGAATGGTTAAAAGTGCATGAAAATGGCCAATTTACTCACTCTGAGTTCTCAAAAAGGGTTTCTTCACCCCGGGAAGTTAATTAAATACCATTTGGAGGCATTTAATGTTAGAGCAAAAACGGCTGATTTTCGACAAAAGAGATAACACCCCCCCATTACGTCATGCTTCAGAAATGTGGAAAATGGTCCGTTTTCAAATGTTTTATTTTTGAACGTCAGTTCACATTTGTAGGTGGATCATCAGTGTTAGAGCTAAAATCAGCATGTTTAAAGTGATTTTCATGCTTCCAGGGGCTCGGGAAGTTAATTAAATACCATTTGGAGGCATTTAATGTTCGAGCAAAAACGGCTGATTTTCGACAAAAGAGATAACACCCCCCCATTACGTCATGCTTCAGAAATGTGGAAAATGGTCCGTTTTCAAATGTTTTATTTTTGAACGTCAGTTCACATTTGTAGGTGGATCATCAGTGTTAGAGCTAAAATTAGCATGTTTAAAGTGATTTTCATGCTTCCAGGGGCCCAAAACACAAGATTTATGGAATGGTTAAAAGTGCATGAAAATGGCCAATTTACTCACTCTGAGTTCTCAAAAAGGGTTTCTTCACCCCGGGAAGTTAATTAAATACCATTTGGAGGCATTTAATGTTAGAGCAAAAACGGCTGATTTTCGACAAAAGAGATAACACCCCCCCATTACGTCATGCTTCAGAAATGTGGAAAATGGTCCGTTTTCAAATGTTTTATTTTTGAACGTCAGTTCACATTTGTAGGTGGATCATCAGTGTTAGAGCTAAAATCAGCATGTTTAAAGTGATTTTCATGCTTCCAGGGGCTCGGGAAGTTAATTAAATACCATTTGGAGGCATTTAATGTTCGAGCAAAAACGGCTGATTTTCGACAAAAGAGATAACACCCCCCCATTACGTCATGCTTCAGAAATGTGGAAAATGGTCCGTTTTCAAATGTTTTATTTTTGAACGTCAGTTCACATTTGTAGGTGGATCATCAGTGTTAGAGCTAAAATTAGCATGTTTAAAGTGATTTTCATGCTTCCAGGGGCCCAAAACACAAGATTTATGGAATGGTTAAAAGTGCATGAAAATGGCCAATTTACTCACTCTGAGTTCTCAAAAAGGGTTTCTTCACCCCGGGAAGTTAATTAAATACCATTTGGAGGCATTTAATGTTAGAGCAAAAACGGCTGATTTTCGACAAAAGAGATAACACCCCCCCCATTACGTCATGCTTCAGAAATGTGGAAAATGGTCCGTTTTCAAATGTTTTATTTTTGAACGTCAGTTCACATTTGTAGGTGGATCATCAGTGTTAGAGCTCAAATTAGCATGTTTAAAGTGATTTTCATGCTTCCAGGGGCTCGGGAAGTTAATTAAATACCATTTGGAGGCATTTAATGTTCGAGCAAAAACGGCTGATTTTCGACAAAAGAGATATCACCCCCCCATTACGTCATGCTTCAGAAATGTGGAAAATGGTCCGTTTTCAAATGTTTTATTTTTGAACGTCAGTTCACATTTGTAGGTGGATCATCAGTGTTAGAGCTAAAATTAGCATGTTTAAAGTGATTTTCATGCTTCCAGGGGCTCGGGAAGTTAATTAAATACCATTTGGAGGCATTTAATGTTCGAGCAAAAACGGCTGATTTTCGACAAAAGAGATAACACCCCCCCATTACGTCATGCTTCAGAAATGTGGAAAATGGTCCGTTTTCAAATGTTTTATTTTTGAACGTCAGTTCACATTTGTAGGTGGATCATCGGTGTTAGAGCTAAAATTAGCATGTTTAAAGTGATTTTCATGCTTCCAGGGGCTCTGGAAGTTAATTAAATACCATTTGGAGGCATTTAATGTTCGAGCAAAAACGGCTGATTTTCGACAAAAGAGATAACACCCCCCCATTACGTCATGCTTCAGAAATGTGGAAAATGGTCCGTTTTCAAATGTTTTATTTTTGAACATCAGTTCACATTTGTAGGTGGATCATCAGTGTTAGAGCTAAAATTAGCATGTTTAAAGTGATTTTCATGCTTCCAGGGGCTCGGGAAGTTAATTAAATACCATTTGGAGGCATTTAATGTTAGAGCAAAAACGGCTGATTTTCGACAAAAGAGATAAAACCCCCCCATTACGTCATGCTTCAGAAATGTGGAAAATGGTCCGTTTTCAAATGTTTTATTTTTGAACGTCAGTTCACATTTGTAGGTGGATCATCAGTGTTAGAGCTAAAATTAGCATGTTTAAAGTGATTTTCATGCTTCCAGGGGCCCAAAACACAAGATTTATGGAATGGTTAAAAGTGCATGAAAATGGCCAATTTACTCACTCTGAGTTCTCAAAAAGGGTTTCTTCACCCCGGGAAGTTAATTAAATACCATTTGGAGGCATTTAATGTTAGAGCAAAAACGGGTGATTTTCGACAAAAGAGATAACACCCCCCCATTACGTCATGCTTCAGAAATGTGGAAAATGGTCCGTTTTCAAATGTTTTATTTTTGAACGTCAGTTCACATTTGTAGGTGGATCATCAGTGTTAGAGCTAAAATTAGCATGTTTAAAGTGATTTTCATGCTTCCAGGGGCCCAAAACACAAGATTTATGGAATGGTTAAAAGTGCATGAAAATGGCCAATTTACTCACTCTGAGTTCTCAAAAAGGGTTTCTTCACCCCGGGAAGTTAAATAAATACCATTTGGAGGCATTTAATGTTCGAGCAAAAACGGCTGATTTTCGACAAAAGAGATAACACCCCCCATTACGTCATACTTCAGAAATGTGGAAAATGGTCCGTTTTCAAATGTTTTATTTTTGAACGTCAGTTCACATTTGTAGGTGGATCATCAGTGTTAGAGCTAAAATTAGCATGTTTAAAGTGATTTTCATGCTTCCAGGGGCCCTAAACACAAGATTTATGGAATGGTTAAAAGTGCATGAAAATGGCCAATTTACTCACTCTGAGTTCTCAAAAAGGGTTTCTTCACCCCGGGAAGTTAATTAAATACCATTTGGAGGCATTTAATGTTCGAGCAAAAACGGCTGATTTTCGACAAAAGAGATAACACCCCCCCATTACGTCATGCTTCAGAAATGTGGAAAATGGTCCGTTTTCAAATGTTTATTTTTGAACGTCAGTTCACATTTGTAGGTGGATCATCAGTGTTAGAGCTAAAATTAGCATGTTTAAAGTGATTTTCATGCTTCCAGGGGCTCGGGAAGTTAATTAAATACCATTTGGAGGCATTTAATGTTCGAGCAAAAACGGCTGATTTTCGACAAAAGAGATAACACCCCCCCATTACGTCATGCTTCAGAAATGTGGAAAATGGTCCGTTTTCAAATGTTTTATTTTTGAACGTCAGTTCACATTTGTAGGTGGATCATCAGTGTTAGAGCTAAAATTAGCATGTTTAAAGTGATTTTCATGCTTCCAGGGGCCCAAAACACAAGATTTATGGAATGGTTAAAAGTGCATGAAAATGGCCAATTTACTCACTCTGAGTTCTCAAAAAGGGTTTCTTCACCCCGGGAAGTTAATTAAATACCATTTGGAGGCATTTAATGTTAGAGCAAAAACGGCTGATTTTCGACAAAAGAGATAACACCCCCCCATTACGTCATGCTTCAGAAATGTGGAAAATGGTCCGTTTTCAAATGTTTTATTTTTGAACGTCAGTTCACATTTGTAGGTGGATCATCAGTGTTAGAGCTAAAATTAGCATGTTTAAAGTGATTTTCATGCTTCTTGGGGCCCAAAACACAAGATTTATGGAATGGTTAAAAGTGCATGAAAATGGCCAATTTACTCACTCTGAGTTCTCAAAAAGGGTTTCTTCACCCCGGGAAGTTAATTAAATACCATTTGGAGGCATTTAATGTTCGAGCAAAAACGGCTGATTTTCGACAAAAGAGATAACACCCCCCCATTACGTCATGCTTCAGAAATGTGGAAAATGGTCCGTTTTCAAATGTTTTATTTTTGAACGTCAGTTCACATTTGTAGGTGGATCATCAGTGTTAGAGCTAAAATTAGCATGTTTAAAGTGATTTTCATGCTTCCAGGGGCCCAAAACACAAGATTTATGGAATGGTTAAAAGTGCATGAAAATGGCCAATTTACTCACTCTGAGTTCTCAAAAAGGGTTTCTTCACCCCGGGAAGTTAATTAAATACCATTTGGAGGCATTTAATGTCAGAGCAAAAACGGCTGATTTTCGACAAAAGAGATAACACCCCCCCATTACGTCATGCTTCAGAAATGTGGAAAATGGTCCGTTTTCAAATGTTTTATTTTTGAACGTCAGTTCACATTTGTAGGTGGATCATCAGTGTTAGAGCTAAAATTAGCATGTTTAAAGTGATTTTCATGCTTCTTGGGGCCCAAAACACAAGATTTATGGAATGGTTAAAAGTGCATGAAAATGGCCAATTTACTCACTCTGAGTTCTCAAAAAGGGTTTCTTCACCCCGGGAAGTTAATTAAATACCATTTGGAGGCATTTAATGTTAGAGCAAAAACGGCTGATTTTCGACAAAAGAGATAACACCCCCCCATTACGTCATGCTTCAGAAATGTGGAAAATGGTCCGTTTTCAAATGTTTTATTTTTGAACGTCAGTTCACATTTGTAGGTGGATCATCAGTGTTAGAGCTAAAATTAGCATGTTTAAAGTGATTTTCATGCTTCCAGGGGCTCGGGAAGTTAATTAAATACCATTTGGAGGCATTTAATGTTAGAGCAAAAACGGCTGATTTTCGACAAAAGAGATAAAACCCCCCCATTACGTCATGCTTCAGAAATGTGGAAAATGGTCCGTTTTCAAATGTTTTATTTTTGAACGTCAGTTCACATTTGTAGGTGGATCATCAGTGTTAGAGCTAAAATTAGCATGTTTAAAGTGATTTTCATGCTTCCAGGGGCCCAAAACACAAGATTTATGGAATGGTTAAAAGTGCATGAAAATGGCCAATTTACTCACTCTGAGTTCTCAAAAAGGGTTTCTTCACCCCGGGAAGTTAATTAAATACCATTTGGAGGCATTTAATGTTAGAGCAAAAACGGCTGATTTTCGACAAAAGAGATAACACCCCCCCATTACGTCATGCTTCAGAAATGTGGAAAATGGTCCGTTTTCAAATGTTTTATTTTTGAACGTCAGTTCACATTTGTAGGTGGATCATCAGTGTTAGAGCTAAAATTAGCATGTTTAAAGTGATTTTCATGCTTCCAGGGGCCCAAAACACAAGATTTATGGAATGGTTAAAAGTGCATGAAAATGGCCAATTTACTCACTCTGAGTTCTCAAAAAGGGTTTCTTCACCCCGGGAAGTTAATTAAATACCATTTGGAGGCATTTAATGTTCGAGCAAAAACGGCTGATTTTCGACAAAAGAGATAACACCCCCCCATTACGTCATACTTCAGAAATGTGGAAAATGGTCCGTTTTCAAATGTTTTATTTTTGAACGTCAGTTCACATTTGTAGGTGGATCATCAGTGTTAGAGCTAAAATTAGCATGTTTAAAGTGATTTTCATGCTTCCAGGGGCCCAAAACACAAGATTTATGGAATGGTTAAAAGTGCATGAAAATGGCCAATTTACTCACTCTGAGTTCTCAAAAAGGGTTTCTTCACCCCGGGAAGTTAATTAAATACCATTTGGAGGCATTTAATGTTCGAGCAAAAACGGCTGATTTTCGACAAAAGAGATAACACCCCCCCATTACGTCATGCTTCAGAAATGTGGAAAATGGTCCGTTTTCAAATGTTTTATTTTTGAACGTCAGTTCACATTTGTAGGTGGATCATCAGTGTTAGAGCTAAAATTAGCATGTTTAAAGTGATTTTCATGCTTCCAGGGGCCAAAACACAAGATTTATGGAATGGTTAAAAGTGCATGAAAATGGCCAATTTACTCACTCTGAGTTCTCAAAAAGGGTTTCTTCACCCCGGGAAGTTAATTAAATACCATTTGGAGGCATTTAATGTTAGAGCAAAAACGGCTGATTTTCGACAAAAGAGATAACACCCCCCCATTACGTCATGCTTCAGAAATGTGGAAAATGGTCCGTTTTCAAATGTTTTATTTTTGAACGTCAGTTCACATTTGTAGGTGGATCATCAGTGTTAGAGCTAAAATTAGCATGTTTAAAGTGATTTTCATGCTTCCAGGGGCTTGGGAAGTTAATTAAATACCATTTGGAGGCATTTAATGTTCGAGCAAAAACGGCTGATTTTCGACAAAAGAGATAACACCCCCCCATTACGTCATGCTTCAGAAATGTGGAAAATGGTCCGTTTTCAAATGTTTTATTTTTGAACGTCAGTTCACATTTGTAGGTGGATCATCAGTGTTAGAGCTAAAATTAGCATGTTTAAAGTGATTTTCATGCTTCCAGGGGCCCAAAACACAAGATTTATGGAATGGTTAAAAGTGCATGAAAATGGCCAATTTACTCACTCTGAGTTCTCAAAAAGGGTTTCTTCACCCCGGGAAGTTAATTAAATACCATTTGGAGGCATTTAATGTTAGAGCAAAAACGGCTGATTTTCGACAAAAGAGATAACACCCCCCCATTACGTCATGCTTCAGAAATGTGGAAAATGGTCCGTTTTCAAATGTTTTATTTTTGAACGTCAGTTCACATTTGTAGGTGGATCATCAGTGTTAGAGCTCAAATTAGCATGTTTAAAGTGATTTTCATGCTTCCAGGGGCTCGGGAAGTTAATTAAATACCATTTGGAGGCATTTAATGTTCGAGCAAAAACGGCTGATTTTCGACAAAAGAGATATCACCCCCCCATTACGTCATGCTTCAGAAATGTGGAAAATGGTCCGTTTTCAAATGTTTTATTTTTGAACGTCAGTTCACATTTGTAGGTGGATCATCAGTGTTAGAGCTAAAATTAGCATGTTTAAAGTGATTTTCATGCTTCCAGGGGCTCGGGAAGTTAATTAAATACCATTTGGAGGCATTTAATGTTCGAGCAAAAACGGCTGATTTTCGACAAAAGAGATAACACCCCCCCATTACGTCATGCTTCAGAAATGTGGAAAATGGTCCGTTTTCAAATGTTTTATTTTTGAACGTCAGTTCACATTTGTAGGTGGATCATCAGTGTTAGAGCTAAAATTAGCATGTTTAAAGTGATTTTCATGCTTCCAGGGGCTCTGGAAGTTAATTAAATACCATTTGGAGGCATTTAATGTTCGAGCAAAAACGGCTGATTTTCGACAAAAGAGATAACACCCCCCCATTACGTCATGCTTCAGAAATGTGGAAAATGGTCCGTTTTCAAATGTTTTATTTTTGAACGTCAGTTCACATTTGTAGGTGGATCATCAGTGTTAGAGCTAAAATTAGCATGTTTAAAGTGATTTTCATGCTTCCAGGGGCTCGGGAAGTTAATTAAATACCATTTGGAGGCATTTAATGTTAGAGCAAAAACGGCTGATTTTCGACAAAAGAGATAAAACCCCCCCATTACGTCATGCTTCAGAAATGTGGAAAATGGTCCGTTTTCAAATGTTTTATTTTTGAACGTCAGTTCACATTTGTAGGTGGATCATCAGTGTTAGAGCTAAAATTAGCATGTTTAAAGTGATTTTCATGCTTCCAGGGGCCCAAAACACAAGATTTATGGAATGGTTAAAAGTGCATGAAAATGGCCAATTTACTCACTCTGAGTTCTCAAAAAGGGTTTCTTCACCCCGGGAAGTTAATTAAATACCATTTGAAGGCATTTAATGTTAGAGCAAAAACGGGTGATTTTCGACAAAAGAGATAACACCCCCCCATTACGTCATGCTTCAGAAATGTGGAAAATGGTCCGTTTTCAAATGTTTTATTTTTGAACGTCAGTTCACATTTGTAGGTGGATCATCAGTGTTAGAGCTAAAATTAGCATGTTTAAAGTGATTTTCATGCTTCCAGGGGCCCAAAACACAAGATTTATGGAATGGTTAAAAGTGCATGAAAATGGCCAATTTACTCACTCTGAGTTCTCAAAAAGGGTTTCTTCACCCCGGGAAGTTAATTAAATACCATTTGGAGGCATTTAATGTTCGAGCAAAAACGGCTGATTTTCGACAAAAGAGATAACACCCCCCATTACGTCATACTTCAGAAATGTGGAAAATGGTCCGTTTTCAAATGTTTTATTTTTGAACGTCAGTTCACATTTGTAGGTGGATCATCAGTGTTAGAGCTAAAATTAGCATGTTTAAAGTGATTTTCATGCTTCCAGGGGCCCAAAACACAAGATTTATGGAATGGTTAAAAGTGCATGAAAATGGCCAATTTACTCACTCTGAGTTCTCAAAAAGGTTTTCTTCACCCCGGGAAGTTAATTAAATACCATTTGGAGGCATTTAATGTTCGAGCAAAAACGGCTGATTTTCGACAAAAGAGATAACACCCCCCCATTACGTCATGCTTCAGAAATGTGGAAAATGGTCCGTTTTCAAATGTTTATTTTTGAACGTCAGTTCACATTTGTAGGTGGATCATCAGTGTTAGAGCTAAAATTAGCATGTTTAAAGTGATTTTCATGCTTCCAGGGGCTCGGGAAGTTAATTAAATACCATTTGGAGGCATTTAATGTTCGAGCAAAAACGGCTGATTTTCGACAAAAGAGATAACACCCCCCCATTACGTCATGCTTCAGAAATGTGGAAAATGGTCCGTTTTCAAATGTTTTATTTTTGAACGTCAGTTCACATTTGTAGGTGGATCATCAGTGTTAGAGCTAAAATTAGCATGTTTAAAGTGATTTTCATGCTTCCAGGGGCCCAAAACACAAGATTTATGGAATGGTTAAAAGTGCATGAAAATGGCCAATTTACTCACTCTGAGTTCTCAAAAAGGGTTTCTTCACCCCGGGAAGTTAATTAAATACCATTTGGAGGCATTTAATGTTAGAGCAAAAACGGCTGATTTTCGACAAAAGAGATAACACCCCCCCATTACGTCATGCTTCAGAAATGTGGAAAATGGTCCGTTTTCAAATGTTTTATTTTTGAACGTCAGTTCACATTTGTAGGTGGATCATCAGTGTTAGAGCTAAAATTAGCATGTTTAAAGTGATTTTCATGCTTCTTGGGGCCCAAAACACAAGATTTATGGAATGGTTAAAAGTGCATGAAAATGGCCAATTTACTCACTCTGAGTTCTCAAAAAGGGTTTCTTCACCCCGGGAAGTTAATTAAATACCATTTGGAGGCATTTAATGTTCGAGCAAAAACGGCTGATTTTCGACAAAAGAGATAACACCCCCCCATTACGTCATGCTTCAGAAATGTGGAAAATGGTCCGTTTTCAAATGTTTTATTTTTGAACGTCAGTTCACATTTGTAGGTGGATCATCAGTGTTAGAGCTAAAATTAGCATGTTTAAAGTGATTTTCATGCTTCCAGGGGCTCGGGAAGTTAATTAAATACCATTTGGAGGCATTTAATGTTAGAGCAAAAACGGCTGATTTTCGACAAAAGAGATAAAACCCCCCCATTACGTCATGCTTCAGAAATGTGGAAAATGGTCCGTTTTCAAATGTTTTATTTTTGAACGTCAGTTCACATTTGTAGGTGGATCATCAGTGTTAGAGCTAAAATTAGCATGTTTAAAGTGATTTTCATGCTTCCAGGGGCCCAAAACACAAGATTTATGGAATGGTTAAAAGTGCATGAAAATGGCCAATTTACTCACTCTGAGTTCTCAAAAAGGGTTTCTTCACCCCGGGAAGTTAATTAAATACCATTTGGAGGCATTTAATGTTAGAGCAAAAACGGCTGATTTTCGACAAAAGAGATAACACCGCCCCATTACGTCATGCTTCAGAAATGTGGAAAATGGTCCGTTTTCAAATGTTTTATTTTTGAACGTCAGTTCACATTTGTAGGTGGATCATCAGTGTTAGAGCTAAAATTAGCATGTTTAAAGTGATTTTCATGCTTCCAGGGGCCCAAAACACAAGATTTATGGAATGGTTAAAAGTGCATGAAAATGGCCAATTTACTCACTCTGAGTTCTCAAAAAGGGTTTCTTCACCCCGGGAAGTTAATTAAATACCATTTGGAGGCATTTAATGTTCGAGCAAAAACGGCTGATTTTCGACAAAAGAGATAACACCCCCCCATTACGTCATACTTCAGAAATGTGGAAAATGGTCCGTTTTCAAATGTTTTATTTTTGAACGTCAGTTCACATTTGTAGGTGGATCATCAGTGTTAGAGCTAAAATTAGCATGTTTAAAGTGATTTTCATGCTTCCAGGGGCCCAAAACACAAGATTTATGGAATGGTTAAAAGTGCATGAAAATGGCCAATTTACTCACTCTGAGTTCTCAAAAAGGGTTTCTTCACCCCGGGAAGTTAATTAAATACCATTTGGAGGCATTTAATGTTCGAGCAAAAACGGCTGATTTTCGACAAAAGAGATAACACCCCCCCATTACGTCATGCTTCAGAAATGTGGAAAATGGTCCGTTTTCAAATGTTTTATTTTTGAACGTCAGTTCACATTTGTAGGTGGATCATCAGTGTTAGAGCTAAAATTAGCATGTTTAAAGTGATTTTCATGCTTCCAGGGGCCCAAAACACAAGATTTATGGAATGGTTAAAAGTGCATGAAAATGGCCAATTTACTCACTCTGAGTTCTCAAAAAGGGTTTCTTCACCCCGGGAAGTTAATTAAATACCATTTGGAGGCATTAATGTTAGAGCAAAAACGGCTGATTTTCGACAAAAGAGATAACACCCCCCCATTACGTCATGCTTCAGAAATGTGGAAAATGATCCGTTTTCAAATGTTTTATTTTTGAACGTCAGTTCACATTTGTAGGTGGATCATCAGTGTTAGAGCTAAAATTAGCATGTTTAAAGTGATTTTCATGCTTCCAGGGGCTCGGGAAGTTAATTAAATACCATTTGGAGGCATTTAATGTTAGAGCAAAAACGGCTGATTTTCGACAAAAGAGATAACACCCCCCCATTACGTCATGCTTCAGAAATGTGGAAAATGGTCCGTTTTCAAATGTTTTATTTTTGAACGTCAGTTCACATTTGTAGGTGGATCATCAGTGTTAGAGCTAAAATTAGCATGTTTAAAGTGATTTTCATGCTTCCAGGGGCCCAAAACACAAGATTTATGGAATGGTTAAAAGTGCATGAAAATGGCCAATTTACTCACTCTGAGTTCTCAAAAAGGGTTTCTTCACCCCGGGAAGTTAATTAAATACCATTTGGAGGCATTTAATGTTAGAGCAAAAACGGCTGATTTTCGACAAAAGAGATAACACCCCCCCATTACGTCATGCTTCAGAAATGTGGAAAATGGTCCGTTTTCAAATGTTTTATTTTTGAACGTCAGTTCACATTTGTAGGTGGATCATCAGTGTTAGAGCTAAAATTAGCATGTTTAAAGTGATTTTCATGCTTCCAGGGGCTCGGGAAGTTAATTAAATACCATTTGGAGGCATTTAATGTTCGAGCAAAAACGGCTGATTTTCGACAAAAGAGATAACACCCCCCCATTACGTCATGCTTCAGAAATGTGGAAAATGGTCCGTTTTCAAATGTTTTATTTTTGAACGTCAGTTCACATTTGTAGGTGGATCATCAGTGTTAGAGCTAAAATTAGCATGTTTAAAGTGATTTTCATGCTTCCAGGGGCCCAAAACACAAGATTTATGGAATGGTTAAAAGTGCATGAAAATGGCCAATTTACTCACTCTGAGTTCTCAAAAAGGGTTTCTTCACCCCGGGAAGTTAATTAAATACCATTTGGAGGCATTTAATGTTCGAGCAAAAACGGCTGATTTTCGACAAAAGAGATAAACCCCCCCATTACGTCATGCTTCAGAAATGTGGAAAATGGTCCGTTTTCAAATGTTTTATTTTTGAACGTCAGTTCACATTTGTAGGTGGATCATCAGTGTTAGAGCTCAAATTAGCATGTTTAAAGTGATTTTCATGCTTCCAGGGGCTCGGGAAGTTAATTAAATACCATTTGGAGGCATTTAATGTTCGAGCAAAAACGGCTGATTTTCGACAAAAGAGATAACACCCCCCCATTACGTCATGCTTCAGAAATGTGGAAAATGGTCCGTTTTCAAACGTTTTATTTTTGAACGTCAGTTCACATTTGTAGGTGGATCATCAGTGTTAGAGCTAAAATTAGCATGTTAAAAGTGATTTTCATGCTTCCAGGGGCTCGGGAAGTTAATTAAATACCATTTGGAGGCATTTAATGTTCGAGCAAAAACGGCTGATTTTCGACAAAAGAGATAACACCCCCACATTACGTCATGCTTCAGAAATGTGGAAAATGGTCCGTTTTCAAATGTTTTATTTTTGAACGTCAGTTCACATTTGTAGGTGGATCATCAGTGTAAGAGCTAAAATTAGCATGTTTAAAGTGATTTTCATGCTTCCAGGGGCTCGGGAAGTTAATTAAATACCATTTGGAGGCATTTAATGTTCGAGCAAAAACGGCTGATTTTTGACAAAAGAGATAACACCCCCCCATTACGTCATGCTTCAGAAATGTGGAAAATGGTCCGTTTTCAAATGTTTTATTTTTGAACGTCAGTTCACATTTGTAGGTGGAGCATCAGTGTTAGAGCTAAAATTAGCATGTTTAAAGTGATTTTCATGCTTCCAGGGGCCCAAAACACAAGATTTATGGAATGGTTAAAAGTGCATGAAAATGGCCAATTTACTCACTCTGAGTTCTCAAAAAGGGTTTCTTCACCCCGGGAAGTTAATTAAATACCATTTGGAGGCATTTAATGTTAGAGCAAAAACGGCTGATTTTCGACAAAAGAGATAACACCCCCCCATTACGTCATGCTTAAGAAATGTGGAAAATGGTCCGTTTTCAAATGTTTTATTTTTGAACGTCAGTTCACATTTGTAGGTGGATCATCAGTGTTAGAGCTAAAATTAGCATGTTTAAAGTGATTTTCATGCTTCCAGGGGCTCGGGAAGTTAATTAAATACCATTTGGAGGCATTTAATGTTCGAGCAAAAACGGCTGATTTTCGACAAAAGAGATAACACCACCCCATTACGTCATGCTTCAGAAATGTGGAAAATGGTCCGTTTTCAAATGTTTTATTTTTGAACGTCAGTTCACATTTGTAGGTGGATCATCAGTGTTAGAGCTAAAATTAGCATGTTTAAAGTGATTTTCATGCTTCCAGGGGCTCGGGAAGTTAATTAAATACCATTTGGAGGCATTTAATGTTCGAGCAAAAACGGCTGATTTTCGACAAAAGAGATAACACCCCCCCATTACGTCATGCTTCAGAAATGTGGAAAATGGTCCGTTTTCAAATGTTTTATTTTTGAACGTCAGTTCACATTTGTAGGTGGATCATCAGTGTTAGAGCTAAAATTAGCATGTTTAAAGTGATTTTCATGCTTCCAGGGGCTCGGGAAGTTAATTAAATACCATTTGGAGGCATTTAATGTTCGAGCAAAAACGGCTGATTTTCGACAAAAGAGATAACACCCCCCCATTACGTCATGCTTCAGAAATGTGGAAAATGGTCCGTTTTCAAATGTTTTATTTTTGAACGTCAGTTCACATTTGTAGGTGGATCATCAGTGTTAGAGCTAAAATTAGCATGTTTAAAGTGATTTTCATGCTTCCAGGGGCCCAAAACACAAGATTTATGGAATGGTTAAAAGTGCATGAAAATGGCCAATTTACTCACTCTGAGTTCTCAAAAAGGGTTTCTTCACCCCGGGAAGTTAATTAAATACCATTTGGAGGCATTTAATGTTAGAGCAAAAACGGCTGATTTTCGACAAAAGAGATAACACCCCCCCATTACGTCATGCTTCAGAAATGTGGAAAATGGTCCGTTTTCAAATGTTTTATTTTTGAACGTCAGTTCACATTTGTAGGTGGATCATCAGTGTTAGAGCTAAAATTAGCATGTTTAAAGTGATTTTCATGCTTCCAGGGGCTCGGGAAGTTAATTAAATACCATTTGGAGGCATTTAATGTTCGAGCAAAAACGGCTGATTTTCGACAAAAGAGATAACACCACCCCATTACGTCATGCTTCAGAAATGTGGAAAATGGTCCGTTTTCAAATGTTTTATTTTTGAACGTCAGTTCACATTTGTAGGTGGATCATCAGTGTTAGAGCTAAAATTAGCATGTTTAAAGTGATTTTCATGCTTCCAGGGGCTCGGGAAGTTAATTAAATACCATTTGGAGGCATTTAATGTTCGAGCAAAAACGGCTGATTTTCGACAAAAGAGATAACACCCCCCCATTACGTCATGCTTCAGAAATGTGGAAAATGGTCCGTTTTCAAATGTTTTATTTTTGAACGTCAGTTCACATTTGTAGGTGGATCATCAGTGTTAGAGCTAAAATTAGCATGTTTAAAGTGATTTTCATGCTTCCAGGGGCTCGGGAAGTTAATTAAATACCATTTGGAGGCATTTAATGTTCGAGCAAAAACGGCTGATTTTCGACAAAAGAGATAACACCCCCCCATTACGTCATGCTTCAGAAATGTGGAAAATGGTCCGTTTTCAAATGTTTTATTTTTGAACGTCAGTTCACATTTGTAGGTGGATCATCAGTGTTAGAGCTAAAATTAGCATGTTTAAAGTGATTTTCATGCTTCCAGGGGCTCGGGAAGTTAATTAAATACCATTTGGAGGCATTTAATGTTCGAGCAAAAACGGCTGATTTTCGACAAAAGAGATAACACCCCCCCATTACGTCATGCTTCAGAAATGTGGAAAATGGTCCGTTTTCAAATGTTTTATTTTTGAACGTCAGTTAACATTTGTAGGTGGATCATCAGTGTTAGAGCTAAAATTAGCATGTTTAAAGTGATTTTCATGCTTCCAGGGGCCCAAAACACAAGATTTATGGAATGGTTAAAAGTGCATGAAAATGGCCAATTTACTCACTCTGAGTTCTCAAAAAGGGTTTCTTCACCCCGGGAAGTTAATTAAATACCATTTGGAGGCATTTAATGTTAGAGCAAAAACGGCTGATTTTCGACAAAAGAGATAACACCCCCCCATTACGTCATGCTTCAGAAATGTGGAAAATGGTCCGTTTTCAAATGTTTTATTTTTGAACGTCAGTTCACATTTGTAGGTGGATCATCAGTGTTAGAGCTAAAATTAGCATGTTTAAAGTGATTTTCATGCTTCCAGGGGCTCGGGAAGTTAATTAAATACCATTTGGAGGCATTTAATGTTCGAGCAAAAACGGCTGATTTTCGACAAAAGAGATAACACCCCCCATTACGTCATGCTTCAGAAATGTGGAAAATGGTCCGTTTTCAAATGTTTTATTTTTGAACGTCAGTTCACATTTGTAGGTGGATCATCAGTGTTAGAGCTAAAATTAGCATGTTTAAAGTGATTTTCATGCTTCCAGGGGCTCGGGAAGTTAATTAAATACCATTTGGAGGCATTTAATGTTAGAGCAAAAACGGGTGATTTTCGACAAAAGAGATAACACCCCCCCATTACGTCATGCTTCAGAAATGTGGAAAATGGTCCGTTTTCAAATGTTTTATTTTTGAACGTCAGTTCACATTTGTAGGTGGATCATCAGTGTTAGAGCTAAAATTAGCATGTTTAAAGTGATTTTCATGCTTCCAGGGGCCCAAAACACAAGATTTATGGAATGGTTAAAAGTGCATGAAAATGGCCAATTTACTCACTCTGAGTTCTCAAAAAGGGTTTCTTCACCCCGGGAAGTTAATTAAATACCATTTGGAGGCATTTAATGTTAGAGCAAAAACGGCTGATTTTCGACAAAAGAGATAACACCCCCCCATTACGTCATGCTTCAGAAATGTGGAAAATGGTCCGTTTTCAAATGTTTTATTTTTGAACGTCAGTTCACATTTGTAGGTGGATCATCAGTGTTAGAGCTAAAATTAGCATGTTTAAAGTGATTTTCATGCTTCCAGGGGCTCGGGAAGTTAATTAAATACCATTTGGAGGCATTTAATGTTCGAGCAAAAACGGCTGATTTTCGACAAAAGAGATAACACCCCCCCATTACGTCATGCTTCAGAAATGTGGAAAATGGTCCGTTTTCAAATGTTTTATTTTTGAACGTCAGTTCACATTTGTAGGTGGATCATCAGTGTTAGAGCTAAAATTAGCATGTTTAAAGTGATTTTCATGCTTCCAGGGGCCCAAAACACAAGATTTATGGAATGGTTAAAAGTGCATGAAAATGGCCAATTTACTCACTCTGAGTTCTCAAAAAGGGTTTCTTCACCCCGGGAAGTTAATTAAATACCATTTGGAGGCATTTAATGTTCGAGCAAAAACGGCTGATTTTCGACAAAAGAGATAAACCCCCCCATTACGTCATGCTTCAGAAATGTGGAAAATGGTCCGTTTTCAAATGTTTTATTTTTGAACGTCAGTTCACATTTGTAGGTGGATCATCAGTGTTAGAGCTCAAATTAGCATGTTTAAAGTGATTTTCATGCTTCCAGGGGCTCGGGAAGTTAATTAAATACCATTTGGAGGCATTTAATGTTCGAGCAAAAACGGCTGATTTTCGACAAAAGAGATAACACCCCCCCATTACGTCATGCTTCAGAAATGTGGAAAATGGTCCGTTTTCAAACGTTTTATTTTTGAACGTCAGTTCACATTTGTAGGTGGATCATCAGTGTTAGAGCTAAAATTAGCATGTTAAAAGTGATTTTCATGCTTCCAGGGGCTCGGGAAGTTAATTAAATACCATTTGGAGGCATTTAATGTTCGAGCAAAAACGGCTGATTTTCGACAAAAGAGATAACACCCCCACATTACGTCATGCTTCAGAAATGTGGAAAATGGTCCGTTTTCAAATGTTTTATTTTTGAACGTCAGTTCACATTTGTAGGTGGATCATCAGTGTTAGAGCTAAAATTAGCATGTTTAAAGTGATTTTCATGCTTCCAGGGGCCCAAAACACAAGATTTATGGAATGGTTAAAAGTGCATGAAAATGGCCAATTTACTCACTCTGAGTTCTCAAAAAGGGTTTCTTCACCCCGGGAAGTTAATTAAATACCATTTGGAGGCATTTAATGTTCGAGCAAAAACGGCTGATTTTCGACAAAAGAGATAACACCCCCCCATTACGTCATACTTCAGAAATGTGGAAAATGGTCCGTTTTCAAATGTTTTATTTTTGAACGTCAGTTCACATTTGTAGGTGGATCATCAGTGTTAGAGCTAAAATTAGCATGTTTAAAGTGATTTTCATGCTTCCAGGGGCCCAAAACACAAGATTTATGGAATGGTTAAAAGTGCATGAAAATGGCCAATTTACTCACTCTGAGTTCTCAAAAAGGGTTTCTTCACCCCGGGAAGTTAATTAAATACCATTTGGAGGCATTTAATGTTCGAGCAAAAACGGCTGATTTTCGACAAAAGAGATAACACCCCCCCATTACGTCATGCTTCAGAAATGTGGAAAATGGTCCGTTTTCAAATGTTTTATTTTTGAACGTCAGTTCACATTTGTAGGTGGATCATCAGTGTTAGAGCTAAAATTAGCATGTTTAAAGTGATTTTCATGCTTCCAGGGGCCCAAAACACAAGATTTATGGAATGGTTAAAAGTGCATGAAAATGGCCAATTTACTCACTCTGAGTTCTCAAAAAGGGTTTCTTCACCCCGGGAAGTTAATTAAATACCATTTGGAGGCATTAATGTTAGAGCAAAAACGGCTGATTTTCGACAAAAGAGATAACACCCCCCCATTACGTCATGCTTCAGAAATGTGGAAAATGATCCGTTTTCAAATGTTTTATTTTTGAACGTCAGTTCACATTTGTAGGTGGATCATCAGTGTTAGAGCTAAAATTAGCATGTTTAAAGTGATTTTCATGCTTCCAGGGGCTCGGGAAGTTAATTAAATACCATTTGGAGGCATTTAATGTTAGAGCAAAAACGGCTGATTTTCGACAAAAGAGATAACACCCCCCCATTACGTCATGCTTCAGAAATGTGGAAAATGGTCCGTTTTCAAATGTTTTATTTTTGAACGTCAGTTCACATTTGTAGGTGGATCATCAGTGTTAGAGCTAAAATTAGCATGTTTAAAGTGATTTTCATGCTTCCAGGGGCCCAAAACACAAGATTTATGGAATGGTTAAAAGTGCATGAAAATGGCCAATTTACTCACTCTGAGTTCTCAAAAAGGGTTTCTTCACCCCGGGAAGTTAATTAAATACCATTTGGAGGCATTTAATGTTAGAGCAAAAACGGCTGATTTTCGACAAAAGAGATAACACCCCCCCATTACGTCATGCTTCAGAAATGTGGAAAATGGTCCGTTTTCAAATGTTTTATTTTTGAACGTCAGTTCACATTTGTAGGTGGATCATCAGTGTTAGAGCTAAAATTAGCATGTTTAAAGTGATTTTCATGCTTCCAGGGGCTCGGGAAGTTAATTAAATACCATTTGGAGGCATTTAATGTTCGAGCAAAAACGGCTGATTTTCGACAAAAGAGATAACACCCCCCCATTACGTCATGCTTCAGAAATGTGGAAAATGGTCCGTTTTCAAATGTTTTATTTTTGAACGTCAGTTCACATTTGTAGGTGGATCATCAGTGTTAGAGCTAAAATTAGCATGTTTAAAGTGATTTTCATGCTTCCAGGGGCCCAAAACACAAGAGTTATGGAATGGTTAAAAGTGCATGAAAATGGCCAATTTACTCACTCTGAGTTCTCAAAAAGGGTTTCTTCACCCCGGGAAGTTAATTAAATACCATTTGGAGGCATTTAATGTTCGAGCAAAAACGGCTGATTTTCGACAAAAGAGATAAACCCCCCCATTACGTCATGCTTCAGAAATGTGGAAAATGGTCCGTTTTCAAATGTTTTATTTTTGAACGTCAGTTCACATTTGTAGGTGGATCATCAGTGTTAGAGCTCAAATTAGCATGTTTAAAGTGATTTTCATGCTTCCAGGGGCTCGGGAAGTTAATTAAATACCATTTGGAGGCATTTAATGTTCGAGCAAAAACGGCTGATTTTCGACAAAAGAGATAACACCCCCCCATTACGTCATGCTTCAGAAATGTGGAAAATGGTCCGTTTTCAAACGTTTTATTTTTGAACGTCAGTTCACATTTGTAGGTGGATCATCAGTGTTAGAGCTAAAATTAGCATGTTTAAAGTGATTTTCATGCTTCCAGGGGCTCGGGAAGTTAATTAAATACCATTTGGAGGCATTTAATGTTCGAGCAAAAACGGCTGATTTTTGACAAAAGAGATAACACCCCCCCATTACGTCATGCTTCAGAAATGTGGAAAATGGTCCGTTTTCAAATGTTTTATTTTTGAACGTCAGTTCACATTTGTAGGTGGATCATCAGTGTTAGAGCTAAAATTAGCATGTTTAAAGTGATTTTCATGCTTCCAGGGGCCCAAAACACAAGATTTATGGAATGGTTAAAAGTGCATGAAAATGGCCAATTTACTCACTCTGAGTTCTCAAAAAGGGTTTCTTCACCCCGGGAAGTTAATTAAATACCATTTGGAGGCATTTAATGTTAGAGCAAAAACGGCTGATTTTCGACAAAAGAGATAACACCCCCCCATTACGTCATGCTTCAGAAATGTGGAAAATGGTCCGTTTTCAAATGTTTTATTTTTGAACGTCAGTTCACATTTGTAGGTGGATCATCAGTGTTAGAGCTAAAATTAGCATGTTTAAAGTGATTTTCATGCTTCCAGGGGCTCGGGAAGTTAATTAAATACCATTTGGAGGCATTTAATGTTCGAGCAAAAACGGCTGATTTTCGACAAAAGAGATAACACCACCCCATTACGTCATGCTTCAGAAATGTGGAAAATGGTCCGTTTTCAAATGTTTTATTTTTGAACGTCAGTTCACATTTGTAGGTGGATCATCAGTGTTAGAGCTAAAATTAGCATGTTTAAAGTGATTTTCATGCTTCCAGGGGCTCGGGAAGTTAATTAAATACCATTTGGAGGCATTTAATGTTCGAGCAAAAACGGCTGATTTTCGACAAAAGAGATAACACCCCCCCATTACGTCATGCTTCAGAAATGTGGAAAATGGTCCGTTTTCAAATGTTTTATTTTTGAACGTCAGTTCACATTTGTAGGTGGATCATCAGTGTTAGAGCTAAAATTAGCATGTTTAAAGTGATTTTCATGCTTCCAGGGGCTCGGGAAGTTAATTAAATACCATTTGGAGGCATTTAATGTTCGAGCAAAAACGGCTGATTTTCGACAAAAGAGATAACACCCCCCCATTACGTCATGCTTCAGAAATGTGGAAAATGGTCCGTTTTCAAATGTTTTTTTTTTGAACGTCAGTTCACATTTGTAGGTGGATCATCAGTGTTAGAGCTAAAATTAGCATGTTTAAAGTGATTTTCATGCTTCCAGGGGCTCGGGAAGTTAATTAAATACCATTTGGAGGCATTTAATGTTCGAGCAAAAACGGCTGATTTTCGACAAAAGAGATAACACCCCCCCATTACGTCATGCTTCAGAAATGTGGAAAATGGTCCGTTTTCAAATGTTTTATTTTTGAACGTCAGTTCACATTTGTAGGTGGATCATCAGTGTTAGAGCTAAAATTAGCATGTTTAAAGTGATTTTCATGCTTCCAGGGGCCTAAAAACACAAGATTTATGGAATGGTTAAAAGTGCATGAAAATGGCCAATTTACTCACTCTGAGTTCTCAAAAAGGGTTTCTTCACCCCGGGAAGTTAATTAAATACCATTTGGAGGCATTTAATGTTAGAGCAAAAACGGCTGATTTTCGACAAAAGAGATAACACCCCCCCATTACGTCATGCTTCAGAAATGTGGAAAATGGTCCGTTTTCAAATGTTTTATTTTTGAACGTCAGTTCACATTTGTAGGTGGATCATCAGTGTTAGAGCTAAAATTAGCATGTTTAAAGTGATTTTCATGCTTCCAGGGGCTCGGGAAGTTAATTAAATACCATTTGGAGGCATTTAATGTTCGAGCAAAAACGGCTGATTTTCGACAAAAGAGATAACACCCCCCATTACGTCATGCTTCAGAAATGTGGAAAATGGTCCGTTTTCAAATGTTTTATTTTTGAACGTCAGTTCACATTTGTAGGTGGATCATCAGTGTTAGAGCTAAAATGAGCATGTTTAAAGTGATTTTCATGCTTCCAGGGGCTCGGGAAGTTAATTAAATACCATTTGGAGGCATTTAATGTTAGAGCAAAAACGGGTGATTTTCGACAAAAGAGATAACACCCCCCCATTACGTCATGCTTCAGAAATGTGGAAAATGGTCCGTTTTCAAATGTTTTATTTTTGAACGTCAGTTCACATTTGTAGGTGGATCATCAGTGTTAGAGCTAAAATTAGCATGTTTAAAGTGATTTTCATGCTTCCAGGGGCCCAAAACACAAGATTTATGGAATGGTTAAAAGTGCATGAAAATGGCCAATTTACTCACTCTGAGTTCTCAAAAAGGGTTTCTTCACCCCGGGAAGTTAATTAAATACCATTTGGAGGCATTTAATGTTCGAGCAAAAACGGCTGATTTTCGACAAAAGAGATAACACCCCCCCCATTACGTCATACTTCAGAAATGTGGAAAATGGTCCGTTTTCAAATGTTTTATTTTTGAACGTCAGTTCACATTTGTAGGTGGATCATCAGTGTTAGAGCTAAAATTAGCATGTTTAAAGTGATTTTCATGCTTCCAGGGGCCCAAAACACAAGATTTATGGAATGGTTAAAAGTGCATGAAAATGGCCAATTTACTCACTCTGAGTTCTCAAAAAGGGTTTCTTCACCCCGGGAAGTTAATTAAATACCATTTGGAGGCATTAATGTTAGAGCAAAAACGGCTGATTTTCGACAAAAGAGATAACACCCCCCCATTACGTCATGCTTCAGAAATGTGGAAAATGATCCGTTTTCAAATGTTTTATTTTTGAACGTCAGTTCACATTTGTAGGTGGATCATCAGTGTTAGAGCTAAAATTAGCATGTTTAAAGTGATTTTCATGCTTCCAGGGGCTCGGGAAGTTAATTAAATACCATTTGGAGGCATTTAATGTTAGAGCAAAAACGGCTGATTTTCGACAAAAGAGATAACACCCCCCCATTACGTCATGCTTCAGAAATGTGGAAAATGGTCCGTTTTCAAATGTTTTATTTTTGAACGTCAGTTCACATTTGTAGGTGGATCATCAGTGTTAGAGCTAAAATTAGCATGTTTAAAGTGATTTTCATGCTTCCAGGGGCCCAAAACACAAGATTTATGGAATGGTTAAAAGTGCATGAAAATGGCCAATTTACTCACTCTGAGTTCTCAAAAAGGGTTTCTTCACCCCGGGAAGTTAATTAAATACCATTTGGAGGCATTTAATGTTAGAGCAAAAACGGCTGATTTTCGACAAAAGAGATAACACCCCCCCATTACGTCATGCTTCAGAAATGTGGAAAATGGTCCGTTTTCAAATGTTTTATTTTTGAACGTCAGTTCACATTTGTAGGTGGATCATCAGTGTTAGAGCTAAAATTAGCATGTTTAAAGTGATTTTCATGCTTCCAGGGGCTCGGGAAGTTAATTAAATACCATTTGGAGGCATTTAATGTTCGAGCAAAAACGGCTGATTTTCGACAAAAGAGATAACACCCCCCCATTACGTCATGCTTCAGAAATGTGGAAAATGGTCCGTTTTCAAATGTTTTATTTTTGAACGTCAGTTCACATTTGTAGGTGGATCATCAGTGTTAGAGCTAAAATTAGCATGTTTAAAGTGATTTTCATGCTTCCAGGGGCCCAAAACACAAGATTTATGGAATGGTTAAAAGTGCATGAAAATGGCCAATTTACTCACTCTGAGTTCTCAAAAAGGGTTTCTTCACCCCGGGAAGTTAATTAAATACCATTTGGAGGCATTTAATGTTCGAGCAAAAACGGCTGATTTTCGACAAAAGAGATAAACCCCCCCATTACGTCATGCTTCAGAAATGTGGAAAATGGTCCGTTTTCAAATGTTTTATTTTTGAACGTCAGTTCACATTTGTAGGTGGATCATCAGTGTTAGAGCTCAAATTAGCATGTTTAAAGTGATTTTCATGCTTCCAGGGGCTCGGGAAGTTAATTAAATACCATTTGGAGGCATTTAATGTTCGAGCAAAAACGGCTGATTTTCGACAAAAGAGATAACACCCCCCCATTACGTCATGCTTCAGAAATGTGGAAAATGGTCCGTTTTCAAACGTTTTATTTTTGAACGTCAGTTCACATTTGTAGGTGGATCATCAGTGTTAGAGCTAAAATTAGCATGTTAAAAGTGATTTTCATGCTTCCAGGGGCTCGGGAAGTTAATTAAATACCATTTGGAGGCATTTAATGTTCGAGCAAAAACGGCTGATTTTCGACAAAAGAGATAACACCCCCACATTACGTCATGCTTCAGAAATGTGGAAAATGGTCCGTTTTCAAATGTTTTATTTTTGAACGTCAGTTCACATTTGTAGGTGGATCATCAGTGTTAGAGCTAAAATTAGCATGTTTAAAGTGATTTTCATGCTTCCAGGGGCTCGGGAAGTTAATTAAATACCATTTGGAGGCATTTAATGTTCGAGCAAAAACGGCTGATTTTTGACAAAAGAGATAACACCCCCCCATTACGTCATGCTTCAGAAATGTGGAAAATGGTCCGTTTTCAAATGTTTTATTTTTGAACGTCAGTTCACATTTGTAGGTGGATCATCAGTGTTAGAGCTAAAATTAGCATGTTTAAAGTGATTTTCATGCTTCTAGGGGCCCAAAACACAAGATTTATGGAATGGTTAAAAGTGAATGAAAATGGCCAATTTACTCACTCTGAGTTCTCAAAAAGGGTTTCTTCACCCCGGGAAGTTAATTAAATACCATTTGGAGGCATTTAATGTTAGAGCAAAAACGGCTGATTTTCGACAAAAGAGATAACACCCCCCCATTACGTCATGCTTCAGAAATGTGGAAAATGGTCCGTTTTCAAATGTTTTATTTTTGAACGTCAGTTCACATTTGTAGGTGGATCATCAGTGTTAGAGCTAAAATTAGCATGTTTAAAGTGATTTTCATGCTTCCAGGGGCTCGGGAAGTTAATTAAATACCATTTGGAGGCATTTAATGTTCGAGCAAAAACGGCTGATTTTCGACAAAAGAGATAACACCACCCCATTACGTCATGCTTCAGAAATGTGGAAAATGGTCCGTTTTCAAATGTTTTATTTTTGAACGTCAGTTCACATTTGTAGGTGGATCATCAGTGTTAGAGCTAAAATTAGCATGTTTAAAGTGATTTTCATGCTTCCAGGGGCTCGGGAAGTTAATTAAATACCATTTGGAGGCATTTAATGTTCGAGCAAAAACGGCTGATTTTCGACAAAAGAGATAACACCCCCCCATTACGTCATGCTTCAGAAATGTGGAAAATGGTCCGTTTTCAAATGTTTTATTTTTGAACGTCAGTTCACATTTGTAGGTGGATCATCAGTGTTAGAGCTAAAATTAGCATGTTTAAAGTGATTTTCATGCTTCCAGGGGCTCGGGAAGTTAATTAAATACCATTTGGAGGCATTTAATGTTCGAGCAAAAACGGCTGATTTTCGACAAAAGAGATAACACCCCCCCATTACGTCATGCTTCAGAAATGTGGAAAATGGTCCGTTTTCAAATGTTTTATTTTTGAACGTCAGTTCACATTTGTAGGTGGATCTTCAGTGTTAGAGCTAAAATTAGCATGTTTAAAGTGATTTTCATGCTTCCAGGGGCTCGGGAAGTTAATTAAATACCATTTGGAGGCATTTAATGTTCGAGCAAAAACGGCTGATTTTCGACAAAAGAGATAACACCCCCCCATTACGTCATGCTTCAGAAATGTGGAAAATGGTCCGTTTTCAAATGTTTTATTTTTGAACGTCAGTTCACATTTGTAGGTGGATCATCAGTGTTAGAGCTAAAATTAGCATGTTTAAAGTGATTTTCATGCTTCCAGGGGCCCAAAACACAAGATTTATGGAATGGTTAAAAGTGCATGAAAATGGCCAATTTACTCACTCTGAGTTCTCAAAAAGGGTTTCTTCACCCCGGGAAGTTAATTAAATACCATTTGGAGGCATTTAATGTTAGAGCAAAAACGGCTGATTTTCGACAAAAGAGATAACACCCCCCCATTACGTCATGCTTCAGAAATGTGGAAAATGGTCCGTTTTCAAATGTTTTATTTTTGAACGTCAGTTCACATTTGTAGGTGGATCATCAGTGTTAGAGCTAAAATTAGCATGTTTAAAGTGATTTTCATGCTTCCAGGGGCTCGGGAAGTTAATTAAATACCATTTGGAGGCATTTAATGTTCGAGCAAAAACGGCTGATTTTCGACAAAAGAGATAACACCCCCCATTACGTCATGCTTCAGAAATGTGGAAAATGGTCCGTTTTCAAATGTTTTATTTTTGAACGTCAGTTCACATTTGTAGGTGGATCATCAGTGTTAGAGCTAAAATTAGCATGTTTAAAGTGATTTTCATGCTTCCAGGGGCTCGGGAAGTTAATTAAATACCATTTGGAGGCATTTAATGTTAGAGCAAAAACGGGTGATTTTCGACAAAAGAGATAACACCCCCCCATTACGTCATGCTTCAGAAATGTGGAAAATGGTCCGTTTTCAAATGTTTTATTTTTGAACGTCAGTTCACATTTGTAGGTGGATCATCAGTGTTAGAGCTAAAATTAGCATGTTTAAAGTGATTTTCATGCTTCATGGGGCCCAAAACACAAGATTTATGGAATGGTTAAAAGTGCATGAAAATGGCCAATTTACTCACTCTGAGTTCTCAAAAAGGGTTTCTTCACCCCGGGAAGTTAATTAAATACCATTTGGAGGCATTTAATGTTCGAGCAAAAACGGCTGATTTTCGACAAAAGAGATAACACCCCCCCCATTACGTCATACTTCAGAAATGTGGAAAATGGTCCGTTTTCAAATGTTTTATTTTTGAACGTCAGTTCACATTTGTAGGTGGATCATCAGTGTTAGAGCTAAAATTAGCATGTTTAAAGTAATTTTCATGCTTCCAGGGGCCCAAAACACAAGATTTATGGAATGGTTAAAAGTGCATGAAAATGGCCAATTTACTCACTCTGAGTTCTCAAAAAGGGTTTCTTCACCCCGGGAAGTTAATTAAATACCATTTGGAGGCATTTAATGTTCGAGCAAAAACGGCTGATTTTCGACAAAAGAGATAACACCCCCCCATTACGTCATGCTTCAGAAATGTGGAAAATGGTCCGTTTTCAAATGTTTTATTTTTGAACGTCAGTTCACATTTGTAGGTGGATCATCAGTGTTAGAGCTAAAATTAGCATGTTTAAAGTGATTTTCATGCTTCCAGGGGCTCGGGAAGTTAATTAAATACCATTTGGAGGCATTTAATGTTCGAGCAAAAACGGCAGATTTTTGACAAAAGAGATAACACCCCCCCATTACGTCATGCTTCAGAAATGTGGAAAATGGTCCATTTTCAAATGTTTTATTTTTGAACGTCAGTTCACATTTGTAGGTGGATCATCAGTGTTAGAGCTAAAATTAGCATGTTTAAAGTGATTTTCATGCTTCCAGGGGCCCAAAACACAAGATTTATGGAATGGTTAAAAGTGCATGAAAATGGCCAATTTACTCACTCTGAGTTCTCAAAAAGGGTTTCTTCACCCCGGGAAGTTAATTAAATACCATTTGGAGGCATTTAATGTTAGAGCAAAAACGGCTGATTTTCGACAAAAGAGATAACACCCCCCCATTACGTCATGCTTCAGAAATGTGGAAAATGGTCCGTTTTCAAATGTTTTATTTTTGAACGTCAGTTCACATTTGTAGGTGGATCATCAGTGTTAGAGCTAAAATTAGCATGTTTAAAGTGATTTTCATGCTTCCAGGGGCTCGGGAAGTTAATTAAATACCATTTGGAGGCATTTAATGTTAGAGCAAAAACGGCTGATTTTCGACAAAAGAGATAACACCCCCCCATTACGTCATGCTTCAGAAATGTGGAAAATGGTCCGTTTTCAAATGTTTTATTTTTGAACGTCAGTTCACATTTGTAGGTGGATCATCAGTGTTAGAGCTAAAATTAGCATGTTTAAAGTGATTTTCATGCTTCCAGGGGCCAAAACACAAGATTTATGGAATGGTTAAAAGTGCATGAAAATGGCCAATTTACTCACTCTGAGTTCTCAAAAAGGGTTTCTTCACCCCGGGAAGTTAATTAAATACCATTTGGAGGCATTTAATGTTAGAGCAAAAACGGCTGATTTTCGACAAAAGAGATAACACCCCCCCATTACGTCATGCTTCAGAAATGTGGAAAATGGTCCGTTTTCAAATGTTTTATTTTTGAACGTCAGTTCACATTTGTAGGTGGATCATCAGTGTTAGAGCTAAAATTAGCATGTTTAAAGTGATTTTCATGCTTCCAGGGGCTCGGGAAGTTAATTAAATACCATTTGGAGGCATTTAATGTTCGAGCAAAAACGGCTGATTTTCGACAAAAGAGATAACACCCCCCCATTACGTCATGCTTCAGAAATGTGGAAAATGGTCCGTTTTCAAATGTTTTATTTTTGAACGTCAGTTCACATTTGTAGGTGGATCATCAGTGTTAGAGCTAAAATTAGCATGTTTAAAGTGATTTTCATGCTTCCAGGGGCCCAAAACACAAGATTTATGGAATGGTTAAAAGTGCATGAAAATGGCCAATTTACTCACTCTGAGTTCTCAAAAAGGGTTTCTTCACCCCGGGAAGTTAATTAAATACCATTTGGAGGCATTTAATGTTAGAGCAAAAACGGCTGATTTTCGACAAAAGAGATAACACCCCCCCATTACGTCATGCTTCAGAAATGTGGAAAATGGTCCGTTTTCAAATGTTTTATTTTTGAACGTCAGTTCACATTTGTAGGTGGATCATCAGTGTTAGAGCTCAAATTAGCATGTTTAAAGTGATTTTCATGCTTCCAGGGGCTCGGGAAGTTAATTAAATACCATTTGGAGGCATTTAATGTTCGAGCAAAAACGGCTGATTTTCGACAAAAGAGATAACACCCCCCCATTACGTCATGCTTCAGAAATGTGGAAAATGGTCCGTTTTCAAATGTTTTATTTTTGAACGTCAGTTCACATTTGTAGGTGGATCATCAGTGTTAGAGCTAAAATTAGCATGTTTAAAGTGATTTTCATGCTTCCAGGGGCTCGGGAAGTTAATTAAATACCATTTGGAGGCATTTAATGTTCGAGCAAAAACGGCTGATTTTCGACAAAAGAGATAACACCCCCCCATTACGTCATGCTTCAGAAATGTGGAAAATGGTCCGTTTTCAAATGTTTTATTTTTGAACGTCAGTTCACATTTGTAGGTGGATCATCAGTGTTAGAGCTAAAATTAGCATGTTTAAAGTGATTTTCATGCTTCCAGGGGCTCGGGAAGTTAATTAAATACCATTTGGAGGCATTTAATGTTCGAGCAAAAACGGCTGATTTTCGACAAAAGAGATAACACCCCCCCATTACGTCATGCTTCAGAAATGTGGAAAATGGTCCGTTTTCAAATGTTTTATTTTTGAACGTCAGTTCACATTTGTAGGTGGATCATCAGTGTTAGAGCTAAAATTAGCATGTTTAAAGTGATTTTCATGCTTCCAGGGGCTCGGGAAGTTAATTAAATACCATTTGGAGGCATTTAGGGGCCGATCAGGATCGCGGACGGACTTGCGTCCGTCCGCGACCCCAGAGCAGGAGGGAACCTCCGCATGGGCTGCGGAGTTCCCTCCTGTGCAATTAGGATGTGACCGCCACCCTGGCGGTCACATCCTCTATTTTTAACATTGCCGCGGGTGCAGCTTCAAGCTGCACCCGCGGCAATGTTAAAAATGCACGCATTGCTTTTGCATGCAGAAAGAGGCAGGCACCGTGCGGTGCCTGCCGCTTTCTGCATGCAAATGCAGGGGGGTACCATAGGTACCCCCCATGTGCACCCCCCACCCACCCTTCACCTAGGGGGCCCGCAACGGGCCCCCGCAGTGAAGTTCCGTATGCTTTTCCACGGCGGGAAACGCGCCGCGGAAAAGCATAATTCACTGCCCATCCTAATATGGTGGACGGTGTCTGAGAGACACCGTCACCATATTAGAGCTTTTCCGCCGCGGTTGTAAGCCAACCGCGGCGGAAAAGCTGCGGACGGAAACCAGGACCCACCAGCCATCCTAATGTGGCGGTGGGTCCTTGGTCAGTCCGCTGCGGTTTTTCTGCATCCTCGGGGCCGGCGGTGGCTTCCGCCGGCCCCGAGGATGCGGAAAAACCGCTATCCTGATCGGCCCCTTAATGTTCGAGCAAAAACGGCTGATTTTCGACAAAAGAGATAACACCCCCCCATTACGTCATGCTTCAGAAATGTGGAAAATGGTCCGTTTTCAAATGTTTTATTTTTGAACGTCAGTTCACATTTGTAGGTGGATCATCAGTGTTAGAGCTAAAATTAGCATGTTTAAAGTGATTTTCATGCTTCCAGGGGCCCAAAACACAAGATTTATGGAATGGTTAAAAGTGCATGAAAATGGCCAATTTACTCACTCTGAGTTCTCAAAAAGGGTTTCTTCACCCCGGGAAGTTAATTAAATACCATTTGGAGGCATTTAATGTTAGAGCAAAAACGGCTGATTTTCGACAAAAGAGATAACACCCCCCCATTACGTCATGCTTCAGAAATGGGGAAAATGGTCCGTTTTCAAATGTTTTATTTTTGAACGTCAGTTCACATTTGTAGGTGGATCATCAGTGTTAGAGCTAAAATTAGCATGTTTAAAGTGATTTTCATGCTTCCAGGGGCTCGGGAAGTTAATTAAATACCATTTGGAGGCATTTAATGTTCGAGCAAAAACGGCTGATTTTCGACAAAAGAGATAACACCCCCCCATTACGTCATGCTTCAGAAATGTGGAAAATGGTCCGTTTTCAAATGTTTTATTTTTGAACGTCAGTTCACATTTGTAGGTGGATCATCAGTGTTAGAGCTCAAATTAGCATGTTTAAAGTGATTTTCATGCTTCCAGGGGCTCGGGAAGTTAATTAAATACCATTTGGAGGCATTTAATGTTCGAGCAAAAACGGCTGATTTTCGACAAAAGAGATAACACCCCCCCATTACGTCATGCTTCAGAAATGTGGAAAATGGTCCGTTTTCAAATGTTTTATTTTTGAACGTCAGTTCACATTTGTAGGTGGATCATCAGTGTTAGAGCTAAAATTAGCATGTTTAAAGTGATTTTCATGCTTCCAGGGGCTCGGGAAGTTAATTAAATACCATTTGGAGGCATTTAATGTTCGAGCAAAAACGGCTGATTTTCGACAAAAGAGATAACACCCCCCCCATTACGTCATGCTTCAGAAATGTGGAAAATGGTCCGTTTTCAAATGTTTTATTTTTGAACGTCAGTTCACATTTGTAGGTGGATCATCAGAGTTAGAGCTAAAATTAGCATGTTTAAAGTGATTTTCATGCTTCCAGGGGCTCGGGAAGTTAATTAAATACCATTTGGAGGCATTTAATGTTCGAGCAAAAACGGCTGATTTTCGACAAAAGAGATAACACCCCCCCATTACGTCATGCTTCAGAAATGTGGAAAATGGTCCGTTTTCAAATGTTTTATTTTTGAACGTCAGTTCACATTTGTAGGTGGATCATCAGTGTTAGAGCTAAAATTAGCATGTTTAAAGTGATTTTCATGCTTCCAGGGGCCCAAAACACAAGATTTATGGAATGGTTAAAAGTGCATGAAAATGGCCAATTTACTCACTCTGAGTTCTAAAAAAGGGTTTCTTCACCCCGGGAAGTTAATTAAATACCATTTGGAGGCATTTAATGTTAGAGCAAAAACGGCTGATTTTCGACAAAAGAGATAACACCCCCCCCCATTACGTCATGCTTCAAAAATGTGGAAAATGGTCCGTTTTCAAATGTTTTATTTTTGAACGTCAGTTCACATTTGTAGGTGGATCATCAGTGTTAGAGCTAAAATTAGCATGTTTAAAGTGATTTTCATGCTTCCAGGGGCTCGGGAAGTTAATTAAATACCATTTGGAGGCATTTAATGTTAGAGCAAAAACGGCTGATTTTCGACAAAAGAGATAACACCCCCCCATTACGTCATGCTTCAGAAATGTGGAAAATGGTCCGTTTTCAAATGTTTTATTTTTGAACGTCAGTTCACATTTGTAGGTGGATCATCAGTGTTAGAGCTAAAATTAGCATGTTTAAAGTGATTTTCATGCTTCCAGGGGCTCGGGAAGTTAATTAAATACCATTTGGAGGCATTTATTTTGCGAGCAAAAACGGCTGATTTTCGACAAAAGGGATAACACCCCCCCATTACGTCATGCTTCAGAAATGTGGAAAATGGTCCGTTTTCAAATGTTTTATTTTTGAACGTCAGTTCACATTTGTAGGTGGATCATCAGTGTTAGAGCTAAAATTAGCATGTTTAAAGTGATTTTCATGCTTCCAGGGGCTCGGGAAGTTAATTAAATACCATTTGGAGGCATTTAATGTTCGAGCAAAAACGGCAGATTTTCGACAAAAGAGATAACACCCCCCCATTACGTCATACTTCAGAAATGTGGAAAATGGTCCGTTTTCAAATGTTTTATTTTTGAACGTCAGTTCACATTTGTAGGTGGATCATCAGTGTTAGAGCTAAAATTAGCATGTTTAAAGTGATTTTCATGCTTCCAGGGGCTCGGGAAGTTAATTAAATACCATTTGGAGGCATTTAATGTTCGAGCAAAAACGGCTGATTTTCGACAAAAGAGATAACACCCCCCCATTACGTCATGCTTCAGAAATGTGGAAAATGGTCCGTTTTCAAATTTTTTATTTTTGAACGTCAGTTCACATTTGTAGGTGGATCATCAGTGTTAGAGCTAAAATTAGCATGTTTAAAGTGATTTTCATGCTTCCAGGGGCTCGGGAAGTTAATTAAATACCATTTGGAGGCATTTAATGTTCGAGCAAAAACGGCTGATTTTTGACAAAAGAGATAACACCCCCCCATTACGTCATGCTTCAGAAATGTGGAAAATGGTCCGTTTTCAAATGTTTTATTTTTGAACGTCAGTTCACATTTGTAGGTGGATCATCAGTGTTAGAGCTAAAATTAGCATGTTTAAAGTGATTTTCATGCTTCCAGGGGCCCAAAACACAAGATTTATGGAATGGCTAAAAGTGCATGAAAATGGCCAATTTACTCACTCTGAGTTCTCAAAAAGGGTTTCTTCACCCCGGGAAGTTAATTAAATACCATTTGGAGGCATTTAATGTTAGAGCAAAAACGGCTGATTTTCGACAAAAGAGATAACACCCCCCCATTACGTCATGCTTCAGAAATGTGGAAAATGGTCCGTTTTCAAATGTTTTATTTTTGAACGTCAGTTCACATTTGTAGGTGGATCATCAGTGTTAGAGCTAAAATTAGCATGTTTAAAGTGATTTTCATGCTTCCAGGGGCTCGGGAAGTTAATTAAATACCATTTGGAGGCATTTAATGTTAGAGCAAAAACGGCTGATTTTCGACAAAAGAGATAACACCCCCCCATTACGTCATGCTTCAGAAATGTGGAAAATGGTCCGTTTTCAAATGTTTTATTTTTGAACGTCAGTTCACATTTGTAGGTGGATCATCAGTGTTAGAGCTAAAATTAGCATGTTTAAAGTGATTTTCATGCTTCCAGGGGCCCAAAACACAAGATTTATGGAATGGTTAAAAGTGCATGAAAATGACCAATTTACTCACTCTGAGTTCTCAAAAAGGGTTTCTTCACCCCGGGAAGTTAATTAAATACCATTTGGAGGCATTTAATGTTAGAGCAAAAACGGCTGATTTTCGACAAAAGAGATAACACCCCCCCATTACGTCATGCTTCAGAAATGTGGAAAATGGTCCGTTTTCAAATGTTTTATTTTTGAACGTCAGTTCACATTTGTAGGTGGATCATCAGTGTTAGAGCTAAAATTAGCATGTTTAAAGTGATTTTCATGCTTCCAGGGGCCCAAAACACAAGATTTATGGAATGGTTAAAAGTGCATGAAAATGGCCAATTTACTCACTCTGAGTTCTCAAAAAGGGTTTCTTCACCCCGGGAAGTTAATTAAATACCATTTGGAGGCATTTAATGTTCGAGCAAAAACGGCAGATTTTCGACAAAAGAGATAACACCCCCCCATTACGTCATACTTCAGAAATGTGGAAAATGGTCCGTTTTCAAATGTTTTATTTTTGAACGTCAGTTCACATTTGTAGGTGGATCATCAGTGTTAGAGCTAAAATTAGCATGTTTAAAGTGATTTTCATGCTTCCAGGGGCTCGGGAAGTTAATTAAATACCATTTGGAGGCATTTAGGGGCCGATCAGGATCGCGGACGGACGCAGGGAACCTCCGCATGGGCTGCGGAGTTCCCTCCTGTGCAATTAGGATGTGACCGCCACCCTGGCGGTCACATCCTCTATTTTTAACATTGCCGCGGGTGCAGCTTCAAGCTGCACCCGCGGCAATGTTAAAAATGCACGCATTGCTTTTGCATGCAGAAAGAGGCAGGCACCGTGCGGTGCCTGCCGCTTTCTGCATGCAAATGCAGGGGGGTACCATAGGTACCCCCCATGTGCACCCCCCACCCACCCTTCACCTAGGGGGCCCGCAACGGGCCCCCGCAGTGAAGTTCCGTATGCTTTTCCACGGCGGGAAACGCGCCGCGGAAAAGCATAATTCACTGCCCATCCTAATATGGTGGACGGTGTCTGAGAGACACCGTCACCATATTAGAGCTTTTCCGCCGCGGTTGTAAGCCAACCGCGGCGGAAAAGCTGCGGACGGAAACCAGGACCCACCAGCCATCCTAATGTGGCGGTGGGTCCTTGGTCAGTCCGCTGCGGTTTTTCCGCATCCTCGGGGCCGGCGGTGGCTTCCGCCGGCCCCGAGGATGCGGAAAAACCGCTATCCTGATCGGCCCCTTAATGTTCGAGCAAAAACGGCTGATTTTCGACAAAAGAGATAACACCCCCCCATTACGTCATGCTTCAGAAATGTGGAAAATGGTCCGTTTTCAAATGTTTTATTTTTGAACGTCAGTTCACATTTGTAGGTGGATCATCAGTGTTAGAGCTAAAATTAGCATGTTTAAAGTGATTTTCATGCTTCCAGGGGCCCAAAACACAAGATTTATGGAATGGTTAAAAGTGCATGAAAATGGCCAATTTACTCACTCTGAGTTCTCAAAAAGGGTTTCTTCACCCCGGGAAGTTAATTAAATACCATTTGGAGGCATTTAATGTTAGAGCAAAAACGGCTGATTTTCGACAAAAGAGATAACACCCCCCCATTACGTCATGCTTCAGAAATGGGGAAAATGGTCCGTTTTCAAATGTTTTATTTTTGAACGTCAGTTCACATTTGTAGGTGGATCATCAGTGTTAGAGCTAAAATTAGCATGTTTAAAGTGATTTTCATGCTTCCAGGGGCTCGGGAAGTTAATTAAATACCATTTGGAGGCATTTAATGTTCGAGCAAAAACGGCTGATTTTCGACAAAAGAGATAACACCCCCCCATTACGTCATGCTTCAGAAATGTGGAAAATGGTCCGTTTTCAAATGTTTTATTTTTGAACGTCAGTTCACATTTGTAGGTGGATCATCAGTGTTAGAGCTCAAATTAGCATGTTTAAAGTGATTTTCATGCTTCCAGGGGCTCGGGAAGTTAATTAAATACCATTTGGAGGCATTTAATGTTCGAGCAAAAACGGCTGATTTTCGACAAAAGAGATAACACCCCCCCATTACGTCATGCTTCAGAAATGTGGAAAATGGTCCGTTTTCAAATGTTTTATTTTTGAACGTCAGTTCACATTTGTAGGTGGATCATCAGTGTTAGAGCTAAAATTAGCATGTTTAAAGTGATTTTCATGCTTCCAGGGGCTCGGGAAGTTAATTAAATACCATTTGGAGGCATTTAATGTTCGAGCAAAAACGGCTGATTTTCGACAAAAGAGATAACACCCCCCCATTACGTCATGCTTCAGAAATGTGGAAAATGGTCCGTTTTCAAATGTTTTATTTTTGAACGTCAGTTCACATTTGTAGGTGGATCATCAGAGTTTGAGCTAAAATTAGCATGTTTAAAGTGATTTTCATGCTTCCAGGGGCTCGGGAAGTTAATTAAATACCATTTGGAGGCATTTAATGTTCGAGCAAAAACGGCTGATTTTCGACAAAAGAGATAACACCCCCCCATTACGTCATGCTTCAGAAATGTGGAAAATGGTCCGTTTTCAAATGTTTTATTTTTGAACGTCAGTTCACATTTGTAGGTGGATCATCAGTGTTAGAGCTAAAATTAGCATGTTTAAAGTGATTTTCATGCTTCCAGGGGCCCAAAACACAAGATTTATGGAATGGTTAAAAGTGCATGAAAATGGCCAATTTACTCACTCTGAGTTCTCAAAAAGGGTTTCTTCACCCCGGGAAGTTAATTAAATACCATTTGGAGGCATTTAATGTTAGAGCAAAAACGGCTGATTTTCGACAAAAGAGATAACACCCCCCCCATTACGTCATGCTTCAAAAATGTGGAAAATGGTCCGTTTTCAAATGTTTTATTTTTGAACGTCAGTTCACATTTGTAGGTGGATCATCAGTGTTAGAGCTAAAATTAGCATGTTTAAAGTGATTTTCATGCTTCCAGGGGCTCGGGAAGTTAATTAAATACCATTTGGAGGCATTTAATGTTAGAGCAAAAACGGCTGATTTTCGACAAAAGAGATAACACCCCCCCATTACGTCATGCTTCAGAAATGTGGAAAATGGTCCGTTTTCAAATGTTTTATTTTTGAACGTCAGTTCACATTTGTAGGTGGATCATCAGTGTTAGAGCTAAAATTAGCATGTTTAAAGTGATTTTCATGCTTCCAGGGGCTCGGGAAGTTAATTAAATACCATTTGGAGGCATTTATTTTGCGAGCAAAAACGGCTGATTTTCGACAAAAGGGATAACACCCCCCCATTACGTCATGCTTCAGAAATGTGGAAAATGGTCCGTTTTCAAATGTTTTATTTTTGAACGTCAGTTCACATTTGTAGGTGGATCATCAGTGTTAGAGCTAAAATTAGCATGTTTAAAGTGATTTTCATGCTTCCAGGGGCTCGGGAAGTTAATTAAATACCATTTGGAGGCATTTAATGTTCGAGCAAAAACGGCTGATTTTCGACAAAAGAGATAACACCCCCCCATTACGTCATGCTTCAGAAATGTGGAAAATGGTCCGTTTTCAAATGTTTTATTTTTGAACGTCAGTTCACATTTGTAGGTGGATCATCAGTGTTAGAGCTAAAATTAGCATGTTTAAAGTGATTTTCATGCTTCCAGGGGCCCAAAACACAAGATTTATGGAATGGTTAAAAGTGCATGAAAATGGCCAATTTACTCACTCTGAGTTCTCAAAAAGGGTTTCTTCACCCCGGGAAGTTAATTAAATACCATTTGGAGGCATTTAATGTTAGAGCAAAAACGGCTGATTTTCGACAAAAGAGATAACACCCCCCATTACGTCATGCTTCAGAAATGTGGAAAATGGTCCGTTTTCAAATGTTTTATTTTTGAACGTCAGTTCACATTTGTAGGTGGATCATCAGTGTTAGAGCTAAAATTAGCATGTTTAAAGTGATTTTCATGCTTCCAGGGGCTCGGGAAGTTAATTAAATACCATTTGGAGGCATTTAATGTTCGAGCAAAAACGGCTGATTTTCGACAAAAGAGATAACACCCCCCCATTATGTCATGCTTCAGAAATGTGGAAAATGGTCCGTTTTCAAATGTTTTATTTTTGAACGTCAGTTCACATTTGTAGGTGGATCATCAGTGTTAGAGCTCAAATTAGCATGTTTAAAGTGATTTTCATGCTTCCAGGGGCTCGGGAAGTTAATTAAATACCATTTGGAGGCATTTAATGTTCGAGCAAAAACGGCTGATTTTCGACAAAAGAGATAACACCCCCCCATTACGTCATGCTTCAGAAATGTGGAAAATGGTCCGTTTTCAAATGTTTTATTTTTGAACGTCAGTTCACATTTGTAGGTGGATCATCAGTGTTAGAGCTAAAATTAGCATGTTTAAAGTGATTTTCATGCTTCCAGGGGCTCGGGAAGTTAATTAAATACCATTTGGAGGCATTTAATGTTCGAGCAAAAACGGCTGATTTTCGACAAAAGAGATAACACCCCCCCATTAGGTCATGCTTCAGAAATGTGGAAAATGGTCCGTTTTCAAATGTTTTATTTTTGAACGTCAGTTCACATTTGTAGGTGGATCATCAGAGTTAGAGCTAAAATTAGCATGTTTAAAGTGATTTTCATGCTTCCAGGGGCTCGGGAAGTTAATTAAATACCATTTGGAGGCATTTAATGTTCGAGCAAAAACGGCTGATTTTCGACAAAAGAGATAACACCCCCCCATTACGTCATGCTTCAGAAATGTGGAAAATGGTCCGTTTTCAAATGTTTTATTTTTGAACGTCAGTTCACATTTGTAGGTGGATCATCAGTGTTAGAGCTAAAATTAGCATGTTTAAAGTGATTTTCATGCTTCCAGGGGCCCAAAACACAAGATTTATGGAATGGTTAAAAGTGCATGAAAATGGCCAATTTACTCACTCTGAGTTCTCAAAAAGGGTTTCTTCACCCCGGGAAGTTAATTAAATACCATTTGGAGGCATTTAATGTTAGAGCAAAAACGGCTGATTTTCGACAAAAGAGATAACACCCCCCCCCATTACGTCATGCTTCAAAAATGTGGAAAATGGTCCGTTTTCAAATGTTTTATTTTTGAACGTCAGTTCACATTTGTAGGTGGATCATCAGTGTTAGAGCTAAAATTAGCATGTTTAAAGTGATTTTCATGCTTCCAGGGGCTCGGGAAGTTAATTAAATACCATTTGGAGGCATTTAATGTTAGAGCAAAAACGGCTGATTTTCGACAAAAGAGATAACACCCCCCCATTACGTCATGCTTCAGAAATGTGGAAAATGGTCCGTTTTCAAATGTTTTATTTTTGAACGTCAGTTCACATTTGTAGGTGGATCATCAGTGTTAGAGCTAAAATTAGCATGTTTAAAGTGATTTTCATGCTTCCAGGGGCTCGGGAAGTTAATTAAATACCATTTGGAGGCATTTAATTTGCGAGCAAAAACGGCTGATTTTCGACAAAAGGGATAACACCCCCCCATTACGTCATGCTTCAGAAATGTGGAAAATGGTCCGTTTTCAAATGTTTTATTTTTGAACGTCAGTTCACATTTGTAGGTGGATCATCAGTGTTAGAGCTAAAATTAGCATGTTTAAAGTGATTTTCATGCTTCCAGGGGCTCGGGAAGTTAATTAAATACCATTTGGAGGCATTTAATGTTCGAGCAAAAACGGCTGATTTTCGACAAAAGAGATAACACCCCCCCCATTACGTCATGCTTCAGAAATGTGGAAAATGGTCCGTTTTCAAATGTTTTATTTTTGAACGTCAGTTCACATTTGTAGGTGGATCATCAGTGTTAGAGCTAAAATTAGCATGTTTAAAGTGATTTTCATGCTTCCAGGGGCCCAAAACACAAGATTTATGGAATGGTTAAAAGTGCATGAAAATGGCCAATTTACTCACTCTGAGTTCTCAAAAAGGGTTTCTTCACCCCGGGAAGTTAATTAAATACCATTTGGAGGCATTTAATGTTAGAGCAAAAACGGCTGATTTTCGACAAAAGAGATAACACCCCCCCATTACGTCATGCTTCAGAAATGTGGAAAATGGTCCGTTTTCAAATGTTTTATTTTTGAACGTCAGTTCACATTTGTAGGTGGATCATCAGTGTTAGAGCTAAAATTAGCATGTTTAAAGTGATTTTCATGCTTCCAGGGGCCCAAAACACAAGATTTATGGAATGGTTAAAAGTGCATGAAAATGGCCAATTTACTCATTCTGAGTTCTCAAAAAGGGTTTCTTCACCCCGGGAAGTTAATTAAATACCATTTGGAGGCATTTAATGTTCGAGCAAAAACGGCTGATTTTCGACAAAAGAGATAACATCCCCCCATTACGTCATGCTTCAGAAATGTGGAAAATGGTCCGTTTTCAAATGTTTATTTTTGAACGTCAGTTCACATTTGTAGGTGGATCATCAGTGTTAGAGCTAAAATTAGCATGTTTAAAGTGATTTTCATGCTTCCAGGGGCTCGGGAAGTTAATTAAATACCATTTGGAGGCATTTAATGTTCAAGCAAAAACGGCTGATTTTCGACAAAAGAGATAACACCCCCCCATTACGTCATGCTTCAGAAATGTGGAAAATGGTCCGTTTTCAAATGTTTTATTTTTGAACGTCAGTTCACATTTGTAGGTGGATCATCAGTGTTAGAGCTAAAATTAGCATGTTTAAAGTGATTTTCATGCTTCCAGGGGCCCAAAACACAAGATTTATGGAATGGTTAAAAGTGCATGAAAATGGCCAATTTACTCACTCTGAGTTCTCAAAAAGGGTTTCTTCACCCTGGGAAGTTAATTAAATACCATTTGGAGGCATTTAATGTTCGAGCAAAAACGGCTGATTTTCGACAAAAGAGATAACACCCCCCCATTACGTCATGCTTCAGAAATGTGGAAAATGGTCCGTTTTCAAATGTTTTATTTTTGAACGTCAGTTCACATTTGTAGGTGGATCATCAGTGTTAGAGCTAAAATTAGCATGTTTAAAGTGATTTTCATGCTTCCAGGGGCCCAAAACACAAGATTTATGGAATGGTTAAAAGTGCATGAAAATGGCCAATTTACTCACTCTGAGTTCTCAAAAAGGGTTTCTTCACCCCGGGAAGTTAATTAAATACCATTTGGAGGCATTTAATGTTCGAGCAAAAACGGCTGATTTTCGACAAAAGAGATAACACCCCCCATTACGTCATGCTTCAGAAATGTGGAAAATGGTCCGTTTTCAAATGTTTTATTTTTGAACGTCAGTTCACATTTGTAGGTGGATCATCAGTGTTAGAGCTAAAATTAGCATGTTTAAAGTGATTTTCATGCTTCCAGGGGCCCAAAACACAAGATTTATGGAATGGTTAAAAGTGCATGAAAATGGCCAATTTACTCACTCTGAGTTCTCAAAAAGGGTTTCTTCACCCCGGGAAGTTAATTAAATACCATTTGGAGGCATTTAATGTTAGAGCAAAAACGGCTGATTTTCGACAAAAGAGATAACACCCCCCCCATTACGTCATGCTTCAGAAATGTGGAAAATGGTCCGTTTTCAAATGTTTTATTTTTGAACGTCAGTTCACATTTGTAGGTGGATCATCAGTGTTAGAGCTAAAATTAGCATGTTTAAAGTGATTTTCATGCTTCCAGGGGCTCGGGAAGTTAATTAAATACCATTTGGAGGCATTTAATGTTCGAGCAAAAAAGGCTGATTTTCCACAAAAGAGATAACACCCCCCCATTACGTCATGCTTCAGAAATGTGGAAAATGGTCCGTTTTCAAATGTTTTATTTTTGAACGTCAGTTCACATTTGTAGTTGGATCATCAGTGTTAGAGCTAAAATTAGCATGTTTAAAGTGATTTTCATGCTTCCAGGGGCCCAAAACACAAGATTTATGGAATGGTTAAAAGTGCATGAAAATGGCCAATTTACTCACTCTGAGTTCTCAAAAAGGGTTTCTTCACCCCGGGAAGTTAATTAAATACCATTTGGAGGCATTTAATGTTAGAGCAAAAACGGCTGATTTTCGACAAAAGAGATAACACCCCCCCATTACGTCATGCTTCAGAAATGTGGAAAATGGTCCGTTTTCAAATGTTTTATTTTTGAACGTCAGTTCACATTTGTAGGTGGATCATCAGTGTTAGAGCTAAAATTAGCATGTTTAAAGTGATTTTCATGCTTCCAGGGGCTCGGGAAGTTAATTAAATACCATTTGGAGGCATTTAATGTTCGAGCAAAAACGGCTGATTTTCGACAAAAGAGATAACACCCCCCCATTACGTCAGGCTTCAGAAATGTGGAAAATGGTCCGTTTTCAAATGTTTTATTTTTGAACGTCAGTTCACATTTGTAGGTGGATCATCAGTGTTAGAGCTAAAATTAGCATGTTTAAAGTGATTTTCATGCTTCCAGGGGCTCGGGAAGTTAATTAAATACCATTTGGAGGCATTTAATGTTCGAGCAAAAACGGCTGATTTTTGACAAAAGAGATAACACCCCCCCATTACGTCATGCTTCAGAAATGTGGAAAATGGTCCGTTTTCAAATGTTTTATTTTTGAACGTCAGTTCACATTTGTAGGTGGATCATCAGTGTTAGAGCTAAAATTAGCATGTTTAAAGTGATTTTCATGCTTCCAGGGGCCCAAAACACAAGATTTATGGAATGGTTAAAAGTGCATGAAAATGGCCAATTTACTCACTCTGAGTTCTCAAAAAGGGTTTCTTCACCCCGGGAAGTTAATTAAATACCATTTGGAGGCATTTAATGTTAGAGCAAAAACGGCTGATTTTCGACAAAAGAGATAACACCCCCCCCATTACGTCATGCTTCAGAAATGTGGAAAATGGTCCGTTTTCAAATGTTTTATTTTTGAACGTCAGTTCACATTTGTAGGTGGATCATCAGTGTTAGAGCTAAAATTAGCATGTTTAAAGTGATTTTCATGCTTCCAGGGGCTCGGGAAGTTAATTAAATACCATTTGGAGGCATTTAATGTTAGAGCAAAAACGGCTGATTTTCGACAAAAGAGATAACACCCCCCCATTACGTCATGCTTCAGAAATGTGGAAAATGGTCCATTTTCAAATGTTTTATTTTTGAACGTCAGTTCACATTTGTAGGTGGATCATCAGTGTTAGAGCTAAAATTAGCATGTTTAAAGTGATTTTCATACTTCCAGGGGCTCGGGAAGTTAATTAAATACCATTTGGAGGCATTTAATGTTCGAGCAAAAACGGCTGATTTTCGACAAAAGAGATAACACCCCCCCATTACGTCATGCTTCAGAAATGTGGAAAATGGTCCGTTTTCAAATGTTTTATTTTTGAACGTCAGTTCACATTTGTAGGTGGATCATCAGTGTTAGAGCTAAAATTAGCATGTTTAAAGTGATTTTCATGCTTCCAGGGGCCCAAAACACAAGATTCATGGAATGGTTAAAAGTGCATGAAAATGGCCAATTTACTCACTCTGAGTTCTCAAAAAGGGTTTCTTCACCCCGGGAAGTTAATTAAATACCATTTGGAGGCATTTAATGTTCGAGCAAAAACGGCTGATTTTCGACAAAAGAGATAACATCCCCCCATTACGTCATGCTTCAGAAATGTGGAAAATGGTCCGTTTTCAAATGTTTATTTTTGAACGTCAGTTCACATTTGTAGGTGGATCATCAGTGTTAGAGCTAAAATTAGCATGTTTAAAGTGATTTTCATGCTTCCAGGGGCTCGGGAAGTTAATTAAATACCATTTGGAGGCATTTAATGTTCAAGCAAAAACGGCTGATTTTCGACAAAAGAGATAACACCCCCCCATTACGTCATGCTTCAGAAATGTGAAAAATGGTCCGTTTTCAAATGTTTTATTTTTGAACATCAGTTCACATTTGTAGGTGGATCATCAGTGTTAGAGCTAAAATTAGCATGTTTAAAGTGATTTTCATGCTTCCAGGGGCCCAAAACACAAGATTTATGGAATGGTTAAAAGTGCATGAAAATGGCCAATTTACTCACTCTGAGTTCTCAAAAAGGGTTTCTTCACCCTGGGAAGTTAATTAAATACCATTTGGAGGCATTTAATGTTCGAGCAAAAACGGCTGATTTTCGACAAAAGAGATAACACCCCCCCATTACGTCATGCTTCAGAAATGTGGAAAATGGTCCGTTTTCAAATGTTTTATTTTTGAACGTCAGTTCACATTTGTAGGTGGATCATCAGTGTTAGAGCTAAAATTAGCATGTTTAAAGTGATTTTCATGCTTCCAGGGGCCCAAAACATAAAAGATTTATGGAATGGTTAAAAGTGCATGAAAATGGCCAATTTACTCACTCTGAGTTCTCAAAAAGGGTTTCTTCACCCCGGGAAGTTAATTAAATACCATTTGGAGGCATTTAATGTTCGAGCAAAAACGGCTGATTTTCGACAAAAGAGATAACACCCCCCATTACGTCATGCTTCAGAAATGTGGAAAATGGTCCGTTTTCAAATGTTTTATTTTTGAACGTCAGTTCACATTTGTAGGTGGATCATCAGTGTTAGAGCTAAAATTAGCATGTTTAAAGTGATTTTCATGCTTCCAGGGGCCCAAAACACAAGATTTATGGAATGGTTAAAAGTGCATGAAAATGGCCAATTTACTCACTCTGAGTTCTCAAAAAGGGTTTCTTCACCCCGGGAAGTTAATTAAATACCATTTGGAGGCATTTAATGTTAGAGCAAAAACGGCTGATTTTCGACAAAAGAGATAACACCCCCCCATTACGTCATGCTTCAGAAATGTGGAAAATGGTCCATTTTCAAATGTTTTATTTTTGAACGTCAGTTCACATTTGTAGGTGGATCATCAGTGTTAGAGCTAAAATTAGCATGTTTAAAGTGATTTTCATGCTTCCAGGGGCTCGGGAAGTTAATTAAATACCATTTGGAGGCATTTAATGTTCGAGCAAAAAAGGCTGATTTTCCACAAAAGAGATAACACCCCCCCATTACGTCATGCTTCAGAAATGTGGAAAATGGTCCGTTTTCAAATGTTTTATTTTTGAACGTCAGTTCACATTTGTAGTTGGATCATCAGTGTTAGAGCTAAAATTAGCATGTTTAAAGTGATTTTCATGCTTCCAGGGGCCCAAAACACAAGATTTATGGAATGGTTAAAAGTGCATGAAAATGGCCAATTTACTCACTCTGAGTTCTCAAAAAGGGTTTCTTCACCCCGGGAAGTTAATTAAATACCATTTGGAGGCATTTAATGTTAGAGCAAAAACGGCTGATTTTCGACAAAAGAGATAACACCCCCCCATTACGTCATGCTTCAGAAATGTGGAAAATGGTCCATTTTCAAATGTTTTATTTTTGAACGTCAGTTCACATTTGTAGGTGGATCATCAGTGTTAGAGCTAAAATTAGCATGTTTAAAGTGATTTTCATGCTTCCAGGGGCTCGGGAAGTTAATTAAATACCATTTGGAGGCATTTAATGTTCGAGCAAAAACGGCTGATTTTCGACAAAAGAGATAACACCCCCCCATTACGTCAGGCTTCAGAAATGTGGAAAATGGTCCGTTTTCAAATGTTTTATTTTTGAACGTCAGTTCACATTTGTAGGTGGATCATCAGTGTTAGAGCTAAAATTAGCATGTTTAAAGTGATTTTCATGCTTCCAGGGGCCCAAAACACAAGATTTATGGAATGGTTAAAAGTGCATGAAAATGGCCAATTTACTCACTCTGAGTTCTCAAAAAGGGTTTCTTCACCCCGGGAAGTTAATTAAATACCATTTGGAGGCATTTAATGTTCGAGCAAAAACGGCAGATTTTCGACAAAAGAGATAACACCCCCCCATTACGTCATACTTCAGAAATGTGGAAAATGGTCCGTTTTCAAATGTTTTATTTTTGAACGTCAGTTCACATTTGTAGGTGGATCATCAGTGTTAGAGCTAAAATTAGCATGTTTAAAGTGATTTTCATGCTTCCAGGGGCTCGGGAAGTTAATTAAATACCATTTGGAGGCATTTAATGTTCGAGCAAAAACGGCTGATTTTCGACAAAAGAGATAACACCCCCCCATTACGTCATGCTTCAGAAATGTGGAAAATGGTCCGTTTTCAAATGTTTTATTTTTGAACGTCAGTTCACATTTGTAGGTGGATCATCAGTGTTAGAGCTAAAATTAGCATGTTTAAAGTGATTTTCATGCTTCCAGGGGCTCGGGAAGTTAATTAAATACCATTTGGAGGCATTTAATGTTCGAGCAAAAACGGCTGATTTTTGACAAAAGAGATAACACCCCCCCATTACGTCATGCTTCAGAAATGTGGAAAATGGTCCGTTTTCAAATGTTTTATTTTTGAACGTCAGTTCACATTTGTAGGTGGATCATCAGTGTTAGAGCTAAAATTAGCATGTTTAAAGTGATTTTCATGCTTCCAGGGGCCCAAAACACAAGATTTATGGAATGGTTAAAAGTGCATGAAAATGGCCAATTTACTCACTCTGAGTTCTCAAAAAGGGTTTCTTCACCCCGGGAAGTTAATTAAATACCATTTGGAGGCATTTAATGTTCGAGCAAAAACGGCTGATTTTCGACAAAAGAGATAACACCCCCCCATTACGTCATGCTTCAGAAATGTGGAAAATGGTCCGTTTTCAAATGTTTTATTTTTGAACGTCAGTTCACATTTGTAGGTGGATCATCAGTGTTAGAGCTAAAATTAGCATGTTTAAAGTGATTTTCATGCTTCCAGGGGCTCGGGAAGTTAATTAAATACCATTTGGAGGCATTTAATGTTCGAGCAAAAAAGGCTGATTTTCCACAAAAGAGATAACACCCCCCCATTACGTCATGCTTCAGAAATGTGGAAAATGGTCCGTTTTCAAATGTTTTATTTTTGAACGTCAGTTCACATTTGTAGTTGGATCATCAGTGTTAGAGCTAAAATTAGCATGTTTAAAGTGATTTTCATGCTTCCAGGGGCCCAAAACACAAGATTTATGGAATGGTTAAAAGTGCATGAAAATGGCCAATTTACTCACTCTGAGTTCTCAAAAAGGGTTTCTTCACCCCGGGAAGTTAATTAAATACCATTTGGAGGCATTTAATGTTAGAGCAAAAACGGCTGATTTTCGACAAAAGAGATAACACCCCCCCATTACGTCATGCTTCAGAAATGTGGAAAATGGTCCATTTTCAAATGTTTTATTTTTGAACGTCAGTTCACATTTGTAGGTGGATCATCAGTGTTAGAGCTAAAATTAGCATGTTTAAAGTGATTTTCATGCTTCCAGGGGCTCGGGAAGTTAATTAAATACCATTTGGAGGCATTTAATGTTCGAGCAAAAACGGCTGATTTTCGACAAAAGAGATAACACCCCCCCATTACGTCAGGCTTCAGAAATGTGGAAAATGGTCCGTTTTCAAATGTTTTATTTTTGAACGTCAGTTCACATTTGTAGGTGGATCATCAGTGTTAGAGCTAAAATTAGCATGTTTAAAGTGATTTTCATGCTTCCAGGGGCCCAAAACACAAGATTTATGGAATGGTTAAAAGTGCATGAAAATGGCCAATTTACTCACTCTGAGTTCTCAAAAAGGGTTTCTTCACCCCGGGAAGTTAATTAAATACCATTTGGAGGCATTTAATGTTCGAGCAAAAACGGCAGATTTTCGACAAAAGAGATAACACCCCCCCATTACGTCATACTTCAGAAATGTGGAAAATGGTCCGTTTTCAAATGTTTTATTTTTGAACGTCAGTTCACATTTGTAGGTGGATCATCAGTGTTAGAGCTAAAATTAGCATGTTTAAAGTGATTTTCATGCTTCCAGGGGCTCGGAAAGTTAATTAAATACCATTTGGAGGCATTTAATGTTCGAGCAAAAACGGCTGATTTTCGACAAAAGAGATAACACCCCCCCATTACGTCATGCTTCAGAAATGTGGAAAATGGTCCGTTTTCAAATGTTTTATTTTTGAACGTCAGTTCACATTTGTAGGTGGATCATCAGTGTTAGAGCTAAAATTAGCATGTTTAAAGTGATTTTCATGCTTCCAGGGGCTCGGGAAGTTAATTAAATACCATTTGGAGGCATTTAATGTTCGAGCAAAAACGGCTGATTTTTGACAAAAGAGATAACACCCCCCCATTACGTCATGCTTCAGAAATGTGGAAAATGGTCCGTTTTCAAATGTTTTATTTTTGAACGTCAGTTCACATTTGTAGGTGGATCATCAGTGTTAGAGCTAAAATTAGCATGTTTAAAGTGATTTTCATGCTTCCAGGGGCCCAAAACACAAGATTTATGGAATGGTTAAAAGTGCATGAAAATGGCCAATTTACTCACTCTGAGTTCTCAAAAAGGGTTTCTTCACCCCGGGAAGTTAATTAAATACCATTTGGAGGCATTTAATGTTAGAGCAAAAACGGCTGATTTTCGACAAAAGAGATAACACCCCCCCATTACGTCATGCTTCAGAAATGTGGAAAATGGTCCGTTTTCAAATGTTTTATTTTTGAACGTCAGTTCACATTTGTAGGTGGATCATCAGTGTTAGAGCTAAAATTAGCATGTTTAAAGTGATTTTCATGCTTCCAGGGGCTCGGGAAGTTAATTAAATACCATTTGGAGGCATTTAATGTTAGAGCAAAAACGGCTGATTTTCGACAAAAGAGATAACACCCCCCCATTACGTCATGCTTCAGAAATGTGGAAAATGGTCCGTTTTCAAATGTTTTATTTTTGAACGTCAGTTCACATTTGAAGGTGGATCATCAGTGTTAGAGCTAAAATTAGCATGTTTAAAGTGATTTTCATGCTTCCAGGGGCCCAAAACACAAGATTTATGGAATGGTTAAAAGTGCATGAAAATGACCAATTTACTCACTCTGAGTTCTCAAAAAGGGTTTCTTCACCCCGGGAAGTTAATTAAATACCATTTGGAGGCATTTAATGTTAGAGCAAAAACGGCTGATTTTCGACAAAAGAGATAACACCCCCCCATTACGTCATGCTTCAGAAATGTGGAAAATGGTCAGTTTTCAAATGTTTTATTTTTGAACGTTAGTTCACATTTGTAGGTGGATCATCAGTGTTAGAGCTAAAATTAGCATGTTTAAAGTGATTTTCATACTTCCAGGGGCTCGGGAAGTTAATTAAATACCATTTGGAGGCATTTAATGTTCGAGCAAAAACGGCTGATTTTCGACAAAAGAGATAACACCCCCCCATTACGTCATGCTTCAGAAATGTGGAAAATGGTCCGTTTTCAAATGTTTTATTTTTGAACGTCAGTTCACATTTGTAGGTGGATCATCAGTGTTAGAGCTAAAATTAGCATGTTTAAAGTGATTTTCATGCTTCCAGGGGCCCAAAACACAAGATTTATGGAATGGTTAAAAGTGCATGAAAATGACCAATTTACTCACTCTGAGTTCTCAAAAAGGGTTTCTTCACCCCGGGAAGTTAATTAAATACCATTTGGAGGCATTTAATGTTAGAGCAAAAACGGCTGATTTTCGACAAAAGAGATAACACCCCCCCATTACGTCATGCTTCAGAAATGTGGAAAATGGTCCGTTTTCAAATGTTTTATTTTTGAACGTCAGTTCACATTTGTAGGTGGATCATCAGTGTTAGAGCTAAAATTAGCATGTTTAAAGTGATTTTCATACTTCCAGGGGCTCGGGAAGTTAATTAAATACCATTTGGAGGCATTTAATGTTCGAGCAAAAACGGCTGATTTTCGACAAAAGAGATAACACCCCCCCCATTACGTCATGCTTCAGAAATGTGGAAAATGGTCCGTTTTCAAATGTTTTATTTTTGAACGTCAGTTCACATTTGTAGGTGGATCATCAGTGTTAGAGCTAAAATTAGCATGTTTAAAGTGATTTTCATGCTTCCAGGGGCCCAAAACACAAGATTTATGGAATGGTTAAAAGTGCATGAAAATGGCCAATTTACTCACTCTGAGTTCTCAAAAAGGGTTTCTTCACCCCGGGAAGTTAATTAAATACCATTTGGAGGCATTTAATGTTCGAGCAAAAACGGCAGATTTTCGACAAAAGAGATAACACCCCCCCATTACGTCATACTTCAGAAATGTGGAAAATGGTCCGTTTTCAAATGTTTTATTTTTGAACGTCAGTTCACATTTGTAGGTGGATCATCAGTGTTAGAGCTAAAATTAGCATGTTTAAAGTGATTTTCATGCTTCCAGGGGCTCGGGAAGTTAATTAAATACCATTTGGAGGCATTTAATGTTCGAGCAAAAAAGGCTGATTTTCGACAAAAGAGATAACACCCCCCCATTACGTCATGCTTCAGAAATGTGGAAAATGGTCCGTTTTCAAATGTTTTATTTTTGAACGTCAGTTCACATTTGTAGGTGGATCATCAGTGTTAGAGCTAAAATTAGCATGTTTAAAGTGATTTTCATGCTTCCAGGGGCCCAAAACACAAGATTTATGGAATGGTTAAAAGTGCATGAAAATGGCCAATTTACTCACTCTGAGTTCTCAAAAAGGGTTTCTTCACCCCGGGAAGTTAATTAAATACCATTTGGAGGCATTTAATGTTAGAGCAAAAACGGCTGATTTTCGACAAAAGAGATAACACCCCCCCATTACGTCATGCTTCAGAAATGTGGAAAATGGTCCGTTTTCAAATGTTTTATTTTTGAACGTCAGTTCACATTTGTAGGTGGATCATCAGTGTTAGAGCTAAAATTAGCATGTTTAAAGTGATTTTCATGCTTCCAGGGGCTCGGGAAGTTAATTAAATACCATTTGGAGGCATTTAATGTTCGAGCAAAAACGGCTGATTTTCGACAAAAGAGATAACACCCCCCCATTACGTCATGCTTCAGAAATGTGGAAAATGGTCCGTTTTAAAATGTTTTATTTTTGAACGTCAGTTCACATTTGTAGGTGGATCATCAGTGTTAGAGCTCAAATTAGCATGTTTAAAGTGATTTTCATGCTTCCAGGGGCTCGGGAAGTTAATTAAATACCATTTGGAGGCATTTAATGTTCGAGCAAAAACGGCTGATTTTCGACAAAAGAGATAACACCCCCCCATTACGTCATGCTTCAGAAATGTGGAAAATGGTCCGTTTTCAAATGTTTTATTTTTGAACGTCAGTTCACATTTGTAGGTGGATCATCAGTGTTAGAGCTAAAATTAGCATGTTTAAAGTGATTTTCATGCTTCCAGGGGCTCAGGAAGTTAATTAAATACCATTTGGAGGCATTTAATGTTCGAGCAAAAACGGCTGATTTTCGACAAAAGAGATAACACCCCCCCATTACGTCATGCTTCAGAAATGTGGAAAATGGTCCGTTTTCAAATGTTTTATTTTTGAACGTCAGTTCACATTTGTAGGTGGATCATCAGAGTTAGAGCTAAAATTAGCATGTTTAAAGTGATTTTCATGCTTCCAGGGGCTCGGGAAGTTAATTAAATACCATTTGGAGGCATTTAATGTTAGAGCAAAAACGGCTGATTTTCGACAAAAGAGATAACACCCCCCCATTACGTCATGCTTCAGAAATGTGGAAAATGGTCCGTTTTCAAATGTTTTATTTTTGAACGTCAGTTCACATTTGTAGTTGGATCATCAGTGTTAGAGCTAAAATTAGCATGTTTAAAGTGATTTTCATGCTTCCAGGGGCCCAAAACACAAGATTTATGGAATGGTTAAAAGTGCATGAAAATGGCCAATTTACTCACTCTGAGTTCTCAAAAAGGGTTTCTTCACCCCGGGAAGTTAATTAAATACCATTTGGAGGCATTTAATGTTAGAGCAAAAACGGCTGATTTTCGACAAAAGAGATAACACCCCCCCATTACGTCATGCTTCAGAAATGTGGAAAATGGTCCGTTTTCAAATGTTTTATTTTTGAACGTCAGTTCACATTTGTAGGTGGATCATCAGTGTTAGAGCTAAAATTAGCATGTTTAAAGTGATTTTCATGCTTCCAGGGGCTCGGGAAGTTAATTAAATACCATTTGGAGGCATTTAATGTTCGAGCAAAAACGGCTGATTTTCGACAAAAGAGATAACACCCCCCCATTACGTCAGGCTTCAGAAATGTGGAAAATGGTCCGTTTTCAAATGTTTTATTTTTGAACGTCAGTTCACATTTGTAGGTGGATCATCAGTGTTAGAGCTAAAATTAGCATGTTTAAAGTGATTTTCATGCTTCCAGGGGCCCAAAACACAAGATTTATGGAATGGTTAAAAGTGCATGAAAATGGCCAATTTACTCACTCTGAGTTCTCAAAAAGGATTTCTTCACCCCGGGAAGTTAATTAAATACCATTTGGAGGCATTTAATGTTCGAGCAAAAACGGCTGATTTTCGACAAAAGAGATAACACCCCCCATTACGTCATGCTTCAGAAATGTGGAAAATGGTCCGTTTTCAAATGTTTTATTTTTGAACGTCAGTTCACATTTGTAGGTGGATCATCAGTGTTAGAGCTAAAATTAGCATGTTTAAAGTGATTTTCATGCTTCCAGGGGCTCGGGAAGTTAATTAAATACCATTTGGAGGCATTTAATGTTCGAGCAAAAACGGCTGATTTTCGACAAAAGAGATAACACCTCCCCATTACGTCATGCTTCAGAAATGTGGAAAATGGTCCGTTTTCAAATGTTTTATTTTTGAACGTCAGTTCACATTTGTAGGTGGATCATCAGTGTTAGAGCTAAAATTAGCATGTTTAAAGTGATTTTCATGCTTCCAGGGGCTCGGGAAGTTAATTAAATACCATTTGGAGGCATTTAATGTTCGAGCAAAAACGGCTGATTTTCGACAAAAGAGATAACACCCCCCATTACGTCATGCTTCAGAAATGTGGAAAATGGTCCGTTTTCAAATGTTTTATTTTTGAACGTCAGTTCACATTTGTAGGTGGATCATCAGTGTTAGAGCTAAAATTAGCATGTTTAAAGTGATTTTCATGCTTCCAGGGGCTCGGGAAGTTAATTAAATACCATTTGGAGGCATTTAATGTTCGAGCAAAAACGGCTGATTTTCGACAAAAGAGATAACACCCCCCCATTACGTCATGCTTCAGAAATGTGGAAAATGGTCCGTTTTCAAATGTTTTATTTTTGAACGTCAGTTCACATTTGTAGGTGGATCATCAGTGTTAGAGCTAATATTAGCATGTTTAAAGTTATTTTCATGCTTCCAGGGGCTCGGGAAGTTAATTAAATACCATTTGGAGGCATTTAATGTTCGAGCAAAAACGGCTGATTTTCGACAAAAGAGATAACACCCCCCCATTACGTCAGGCTTCAGAAATGTGGAAAATGGTCCGTTTTCAAATGTTTTATTTTTGAACGTCAGTTCACATTTGTAGGTGGATCATCAGTGTTAGAGCTAAAATTAGCATGTTTAAAGTGATTTTCATGCTTCCAGGGGCCCAAAACACAAGATTTATGGAATGGTTAAAAGTGCATGAAAATGGCCAATTTACTCACTCTGAGTTCTCAAAAAGGATTTCTTCACCCCGAGAAGTTAATTAAATACCATTTGGAGGCATTTAATGTTCGAGCAAAAACGGCTGATTTTCGACAAAAGAGATAACACCCCCCCATTACGTCAAGCTTCAGAAATGTGGAAAATGGTCCGTTTTCAAATGTTTTATTTTTGAACGTCAGTTCACATTTGTAGGTGGATCATCAGTGTTAGAGCTAAAATTAGCATGTTTAAAGTGATTTTCATGCTTCCAGGGGCTCGGGAAGTTAATTAAATACCATTTGGAGGCATTTAATGTTCGAGCAAAAACGGCTGATTTTCGACAAAAGAGATAACACCCCCCCCATTACGTCATGCTTCAGAAATGTGGAAAATGGTCCGTTTTCAAATGTTTTATTTTTGAACGTCAGTTCACATTTGTAGGTGGATCATCAGTGTTAGAGCTAAAATTAGCATGTTTAAAGTGATTTTCATGCTTCCAGGGGCTCGGGAAGTTAATTAAATACCATTTGGAGGCATTTAATGTTCGAGCAAAAACGGCTGATTTTCGACAAAAGAGATAACACCACCCCATTACGTCATGCTTCAGAAATGTGGAAAATGGTCCATTTTCAAATGTTTTATTTTTGAACGTCAGTTCACATTTGTAGGTGGATCATCAGTGTTAGATCTAAAATTAGCATGTTTAAAGTGATTTTCATGCTTCCAGGGGCTCGGGAAGTTAATTAAATACCATTTGGAGGCATTTAATGTTCGAGCAAAAACGGCTGATTTTCGACAAAAGAGATAACACCCCCCCATTACGTCATGCTTCAGAAATGTGGAAAATGGTCCGTTTTCAAATGTTTTATTTTTGAACGTCAGTTCACATTTGTAGGTGGATCATCAGTGTTAGAGCTAAAATTAGCATGTTTAAAGTGATTTTCATGCTTCCAGGGGCTCGGGAAGTTAATTAAATACCATTTGGAGGCATTTAATGTTCGAGCAAAAACGGCTGATTTTCGACAAAAGAGATAACACCACCCCATTACGTCATGCTTCAGAAATGTGGAAAATGGTCCGTTTTCAAATGTTTTATTTTTGAACGTCAGTTCACATTTGTAGGTGGATCATCAGTGTTAGAGCTAAAATTAGCATGTTTAAAGTGATTTTCATGCTTCCAGGGGCTCGGGAAGTTAATTAAATACCATTTGGAGGCATTTAATGTTCGAGCAAAAACGGCTGATTTTCGACAAAAGAGATAACACCCCCCATTACGTCATGCTTCAGAAATGTGGAAAATGGTCCGTTTTCAAATGTTTTATTTTTGAACGTCAGTTCACATTTGTAGGTGGATCATCAGTGTTAGAGCTAAAATTAGCATGTTTAAAGTGATTTTCATGCTTCCAGGGGCTCGGGAAGTTAATTAAATACCATTTGGAGGCATTTAATGTTCGAGCAAAAACGGCTGATTTTCGACAAAAGAGATAACACCCCCCCATTACGTCATGCTTCAGAAATGTGGAAAATGGTCCGTTTTCAAATGTTTTATTTTTGAACGTCAGTTCACATTTGTAGGTGGATCATCAGTGTTAGAGCTAAAATTAGCATGTTTAAAGTGATTTTCATGCTTCCAGGGGCTCGGGAAGTTAATTAAATACCATTTGGAGGCATTTAATGTTCGAGTAAAAACGGCTGATTTTCGACAAAAGAGATAACACCCCCCCATTACGTCATGCTTCAGAAATGTGGAAAATGGTCCGTTTTCAAATGTTTATTTTTGAACGTCAGTTCACATTTGTAGGTGGATCATCAGTGTTAGAGCTAAAATTAGCATGTTTAAAGTGATTTTCATGCTTCCAGGGGCTCGGGAAGTTAATTAAATACCATTTGGAGGCATTTAATGTTAGAGCAAAAACGGCTGATTTTCGACAAAAGAGATAACACCCCCCCATTACGTCATGCTTCAGAAATGTGGAAAATGGTCCGTTTTCAAATGTTTTATTTTTGAACGTCAGTTCACATTTGTAGGTGGATCATCAGTGTTAGAGCTAAAATTAGCATGTTTAAAGTGATTTTCATGCTTCCAGGGGCTCGGGAAGTTAATTAAATACCATTTGGAGGCATTTAATGTTCGAGCAAAAACGGCTGATTTTCGACAAAAGAGATAACACCCCCCCATTACGTCATGCTTCAGAAATGTGGAAAATGGTCCGTTTTCAAATGTTTTATTTTTGAACGTCAGTTCACATTTGTAGGTGGATCATCAGTGTTAGAGCTAAAATTAGCATGTTTAAAGTGATTTTCATGCTTCCAGGGGCTCGGGAAGTTAATTAAATACCATTTGGAGGCATTTAATGTTCGAGCAAAAACGGCTGATTTTCGACAAAAGAGATAACACCCCCCCATTACGTCATGCTTCAGAAATGTGGAAAATGGTCCGTTTTCAAATGTTTTATTTTTGAACATCAGTTCACATTTGTAGGTGGATCATCAGTGTTAGAGCTAAAATTAGCATGTTTAAAGTGATTTTCATGCTTCCAGGGGCTCGGGAAGTTAATTAAATACCATTTGGAGGCATTTAATGTTCGAGCAAAAACGGCTGATTTTCGACAAAAGAGATAACACCCCCCTATTACGTCATGCTTCAGAAATGTGGAAAATGGTCAGTTTTCAAATGTTTTATTTTTGAACGTCAGTTCACATTTGTAGGTGGATCATCAGTGTTAGAGCTAAAATTAGCATGTTTAAAGTGATTTTCATGCTTCCAGGGGCTCGGGAAGTTAATTAAATACCATTTGGAGGCATTTAATGTTCGAGCAAAAACGGCTGATTTTCGACAAAAGAGATAACACCCCCCCATTACGTCATGCTTCAGAAATGTGGAAAATGGTCCGTTTTCAAATGTTTTATTTTTGAACGTCAGTTCACATTTGTAGGTGGATCATCAGTGTTAGAGCTAAAATTAGCATGTTTAAAGTGATTTTCATGCTTCCAGGGGCCCAAAACACAAGATTTATGGAATGGTTAAAAGTGCATGAAAATGGCCAATTTACTCACTCTGAGTTCTCAAAAAGGGTTTCTTCACCCCGGGAAGTTAATTAAATACCATTTGGAGGCATTTAATGTTCGAGCAAAAACGGCTGATTTTCGACAAAAGAGATAACACCCCCCCATTACGTCATGCTTCAGAAATGTGGAAAATGGTCCGTTTTCAAATGTTTTATTTTTGAACGTCAGTTCACATTTGTAGGTGGATCATCAGTGTTAGAGCTAAAATTAGCATGTTTAAAGTGATTTTCATGCTTCCAGGGGCTCGGGAAGTTAATTAAATACCATTTGGAGGCATTTAATGTTCGAGCAAAAACGGCTGATTTTCGACAAAAGAGATAACACCCCCCCCATTACGTCATGCTTCAGAAATGTGGAAAATGGTCCGTTTTCAAATGTTTTATTTTTGAACGTCAGTTCACATTTGTAGGTGGATCATCAGTGTTAGAGCTAAAATTAGCATGTTTAAAGTGATTTTCATGCTTCCAGGGGCCCAAAACACAAGATTTATGGAATGGTTAAAAGTGCATGAAAATGGCCAATTTACTCGCTCTGAGTTCTCAAAAAGGGTTTCTTCACCCCGGGAAGTTAATTAAATACCATTTGGAGGCATTTAATGTTCGAGCAAAAACGGCTGATTTTCGACAAAAGAGATAACACCCCCCCATTACGTCATGCTTCAGAAATGTGGAAAATGGTCCGTTTTCAAATGTTTTATTTTTGAACGTCAGTTCACATTTGTAGGTGGATCATCAGTGTTAGAGCTAAAATTAGCATGTTTAAAGTGATTTTCATGCTTCCAGGGGCTCGGGAAGTTAATTAAATACCATTTGGAGGCATTTAATTTTCGAGCAAAAACGGCTGATTTTCGACAAAAGAGATAACACCCCCTCATTACGTCATGCTTCAGAAATGTGGAAAATGGTCCGTTTTCAAATGTTTTATTTTTGAACGTCAGTTCACATTTGTAGGTGGATCATCAGTGTTAGAGCTAAAATTAGCATGTTTAAAGTGATTTTCATGCTTCCAGGGGCTCGGGAAGTTAATTAAATACCATTTGGAGGCATTTAATGTTCGAGCAAAAACGGCTGATTTTCGACAAAAGAGATAACACCCCCCCATTACGTCATGCTTCAGAAATGTGGAAAATGGTCCGTTTTCAAATGTTTTATTTTTGAACGTCAGTTCACATTTGTAGGTGGATCATCAGTGTTAGAGCTAAAATTAGCATGTTTAAAGTGATTTTCATGCTTCCAGGGGCCCAAAACACAAGATTCATGGAATGGTTAAAAGTGCATGAAAATGGCCAATTTACTCACTCTGAGTTCTCAAAAAGGGTTTCTTCACCCCGGGAAGTTAATTAAATACCATTTGGAGGCATTTAATGTTAGAGCAAAAACGGCTGATTTTCGACAAAAGAGATAACACCCCCCCATTACGTCATGCTTCAGAAATGTGGAAAATGGTCCGTTTTCAAATGTTTTATTTTTGAACGTCAGTTCACATTTGTAGGTGGATCATCAGTGTTAGAGCTAAAATTAGCATGTTTAAAGTGATTTTCATGCTTCCAGGGGCTCGGGAAGTTAATTAAATACCATTTGGAGGCATTTAATGTTAGAGCAAAAACGGCTGATTTTCAACAAAAGAGATAACACCCCCCCATTACGTCATGCTTCAGAAATGTGGAAAATGGTCCGTTTTCAAATGTTTTATTTTTGAACGTCAGTTCACATTTGTAGGTGGATCATCAGTGTTAGAGCTAAAATTAGCATGTTTAAAGTGATTTTCATGCTTCCAGGGGCTCGGGAAGTTAATTAAATACCATTTGGAGGCATTTAATGTTCGAGCAAAAACGGCTGTTTTTCGACAAAAGAGATAACACCCCCCCATTACGTCATGCTTCAGAAATGTGGAAAATGGTCCGTTTTCAAATGTTTTATTTTTGAACGTAAGTTCACATTTGTAGGTGGATCATCAGTGTTAGAGCTAAAATTAGCATGTTTAAAGTGATTTTCATGCTTCCAGGGGCTCGGGAAGTTAATTAAATACCATTTGGAGGCATTTAATGTTCGAGCAAAAACGGCTGATTTTCGACAAAAGAGATAACACCCCCCCATTACGTCATGCTTCAGAAATGTGGAAAATGGTCCGTTTTCAAATGTTTTATTTTTGAACGTCAGTTCACATTTGTAGGTGGATCATCAGTGTTAGAGCTAAAATTAGCATTTTTAAAGTGATTTTCATGCTTCCAGGGGCTCGGGAAGTTAATTAAATACCATTTGGAGGCATTTAATGTTCGAGCAAAAACGGCTGATTTTCGACAAAAGAGATAACACCCCCCTATTACGTCATGCTTCAGAAATGTGGAAAATGGTCCGTTTTCAAATGTTTTATTTTTGAACGTCAGTTCACATTTGTAGGTGGATCATCAGTGTTAGAGCTAAAATTAGCATGTTTAAAGTGATTTTCATGCTTCCAGGGGCTCGGGAAGTTAATTAAATACCCTTTGGAGGCATTTAATGTTCGAGCAAAAACGGCTGATTTTCGACAAAAGAGATAACACCCCCCCATTACGTCAGGCTTCAGAAATGTGGAAAATGGTCCGTTTTCAAATGTTTTATTTTTGAACGTCAGTTCACATTTGTAGGTGGATCATCAGTGTTAGAGCTAAAATTAGCATGTTTAAAGTGATTTTTATGCTTCCAGGGGCCCAAAACACAAGATTTATGGAATGGTTAAAAGTGCATGAAAATGGCCAATTTACTCACTCTGAGTTCTCAAAAAGGATTTCTTCACCCCGGGAAGTTAATTAAATACCATTTGGAGGCATTTAATGTTCGAGCAAAAACGGCTGATTTTCGACAAAAGAGATAACACCCCCCCATTACGTCATGCTTCAGAAATGTGGAAAATGGTCCGTTTTCAAATGTTTTATTTTTGAACGTCAGTTCACATTTGTAGGTGGATCATCAGTGTTAGAGCTAAAATTAGCATGTTTAAAGTGATTTTCATGCTTCCAGGGGCTCGGGAAGTTAATTAAATACCATTTGGAGGCATTTAATGTTCGAGCAAAAACGGCTGATTTTCGACAAAAGAGATAACACCCCCCCCATTACGTCATGCTTCAGAAATGTGGAAAATGGTCCGTTTTCAAATGTTTTATTTTTGAACGTCAGTTCACATTTGTAGGTGGATCATCAGTGTTAGAGCTAAAATTAGCATGTTTAAAGTGATTTTCATGCTTCCAGGGGCTCGGGAAGTTAATTAAATACAATTTGGAGGCATTTAATGTTCGAGCAAAAACGGCTGATTTTCGACAAAAGAGATAACACCACCCCATTACGTCATACTTCAGAAATGTGGAAAATGGTCCATTTTCAAATGTTTTATTTTTGAACGTCAGTTCACATTTGTAGGTGGATCATCAGTGTTAGAGCTAAAATTAGCATGTTTAAAGTGATTTTCATGCTTCCAGGGGCTCGGGAAGTTAATTAAATACCATTTGGAGGCATTTAATGTTCGAGCAAAAACGGCTGATTTTCGACAAAAGAGATAACACCCCCCCATTACGTCATGCTTCAGAAATGTGGAAAATGGTCCGTTTTCAAATGTTTTATTTTTGAACGTCAGTTCACATTTGTAGGTGGATCATCAGTGTTAGAGCTAAAATTAGCATTTTTAAAGTGATTTTCATGCTTCCAGGGGCTCGGGAAGTTAATTAAATACCATTTGGAGGCATTTAATGTTCGAGCAAAAACGGCTGATTTTCGACAAAAGAGATAACACCCCCCATTACGTCATGCTTCAGAAATGTGGAAAATGGTCCGTTTTCAAATGTTTTATTTTTGAACGTCAGTTCACATTTGTAGGTGGATCATCAGTGTTAGAGCTAAAATTAGCATGTTTAAAGTGATTTTCATGCTTCCAGGGGCTCGGGAAGTTAATTAAATACCATTTGGAGGCATTTAATGTTCGAGCAAAAACGGCTGTTTTTCGACAAAAGAGATAACACCCCCCCATTACGTCATGCTTCAGAAATGTGGAAAATGGTCCGTTTTCAAATGTTTTATTTTTGAACGTCAGTTCACATTTGTAGGTGGATCATCAGTGTTAGAGCTAAAATTAGCATGTTTAAAGTGATTTTCATGCTTCCAGGGGCTCGGGAAGTTAATTAAATACCATTTGGAGGCATTTAATGTTCGAGCAAAAACGGCTGATTTTCGACAAAAGAGATAACACCCCCCCATTACGTCATGCTTCAGAAATGTGGAAAATGGTCCGTTTTCAAATGTTTTATTTTTGAACGTCAGTTCACATTTGTAGGTGGATCATCAGTGTTAGAGCTAAAATTAGCATTTTTAAAGTGATTTTCATGCTTCCAGGGGCTCGGGAAGTTAATTAAATACCATTTGGAGGCATTTAATGTTCGAGCAAAAACGGCTGATTTTCGACAAAAGAGATAACACCCCCCTATTACGTCATGCTTCAGAAATGTGGAAAATGGTCCGTTTTCAAATGTTTTATTTTTGAACGTCAGTTCACATTTGTAGGTGGATCATCAGTGTTAGAGCTAAAATTAGCATGTTTAAAGTGATTTTCATGCTTCCAGGGGCTCGGGAAGTTAATTAAATACCATTTGGAGGCATTTAATGTTCGAGCAAAAACGGCTGATTTTCGACAAAAGAGATAACACCCCCCCATTACGTCAGGCTTCAGAAATGTGGAAAATGGTCCGTTTTCAAATGTTTTATTTTTGAACGTCAGTTCACATTTGTAGGTGGATCATCAGTGTTAGAGCTAAAATTAGCATGTTTAAAGTGATTTTTATGCTTCCAGGGGCCCAAAACACAAGATTTATGGAATGGTTAAAAGTGCATGAAAATGGCCAATTTACTCACTCTGAGTTCTCAAAAAGGATTTCTTCACCCCGGGAAGTTAATTAAATACCATTTGGAGGCATTTAATGTTCGAGCAAAAACGGCTGATTTTCGACAAAAGAGATAACACCCCCCCATTACGTCATGCTTCAGAAATGTGGAAAATGGTCCGTTTTCAAATGTTTTATTTTTGAACGTCAGTTCACATTTGTAGGTGGATCATCAGTGTTAGAGCTAAAATTAGCATGTTTAAAGTGATTTTCATGCTTCCAGGGGCTCGGGAAGTTAATTAAATACCATTTGGAGGCATTTAATGTTCGAGCAAAAACGGCTGATTTTCGACAAAAGAGATAACACCCCCCCCATTACGTCATGCTTCAGAAATGTGGAAAATGGTCCGTTTTCAAATGTTTTATTTTTGAACGTCAGTTCACATTTGTAGGTGGATCATCAGTGTTAGAGCTAAAATTAGCATGTTTAAAGTGATTTTCATGCTTCCAGGGGCTCGGGAAGTTAATTAAATACAATTTGGAGGCATTTAATGTTCGAGCAAAAACGGCTGATTTTCGACAAAAGAGATAACACCACCCCATTACGTCATACTTCAGAAATGTGGAAAATGGTCCATTTTCAAATGTTTTATTTTTGAACGTCAGTTCACATTTGTAGGTGGATCATCAGTGTTAGAGCTAAAATTAGCATGTTTAAAGTGATTTTCATGCTTCCAGGGGCTCGGGAAGTTAATTAAATACCATTTGGAGGCATTTAATGTTCGAGCAAAAACGGCTGATTTTCGACAAAAGAGATAACACCCCCCCATTACGTCATGCTTCAGAAATGTGGAAAATGGTCCGTTTTCAAATGTTTTATTTTTGAACGTCAGTTCACATTTGTAGGTGGATCATCAGTGTTAGAGCTAAAATTAGCATTTTTAAAGTGATTTTCATGCTTCCAGGGGCTCGGGAAGTTAATTAAATACCATTTGGAGGCATTTAATGTTCGAGCAAAAACGGCTGATTTTCGACAAAAGAGATAACACCACCCCATTACGTCATGCTTCAGAAATGTGGAAAATGGTCCGTTTTCAAATGTTTTATTTTTGAACGTCAGTTCACATTTGTAGGTGGATCATCAGTGTTAGAGCTAAAATTAGCATGTTTAAAGTGATTTTCATGCTTCCAGGGGCTCGGGAAGTTAATTAAATACCATTTGGAGGCATTTAATGTTCGAGCAAAAACGGCTGATTTTCGACAAAAGAGATAACACCCCCCATTACGTCATGCTTCAGAAATGTGGAAAATGGTCCGTTTTCAAATGTTTTATTTTTGAACGTCAGTTCACATTTGTAGGTGGATCATCAGTGTTAGAGCTAAAATTAGCATGTTTAAAGTGATTTTCATGCTTCCAGGGGCTCGGGAAGTTAATTAAATACCATTTGGAGGCATTTAATGTTCGAGCAAAAACGGCTGATTTTCGACAAAAGAGATAACACCCCCCCATTACGTCATGCTTCAGAAATGTGGAAAATGGTCCGTTTTCAAATGTTTTATTTTTGAACGTCAGTTCACATTTGTAGGTGGATCATCAGTGTTAGAGCTAAAATTAGCATGTTTAAAGTGATTTTCATGCTTCCAGGGGCTCGGGAAGTTAATTAAATACCATTTGGAGGCATTTAATGTTCGAGTAAAAACGGCTGATTTTCGACAAAAGAGATAACACCCCCCCATTACGTCATGCTTCAGAAATGTGGAAAATGGTCCGTTTTCAAATGTTTATTTTTGAACGTCAGTTCACATTTGTAGGTGGATCATCAGTGTTAGAGCTAAAATTAGCATGTTTAAAGTGATTTTCATGCTTCCAGGGGCTCGGGAAGTTAATTAAATACCATTTGGAGGCATTTAATGTTAGAGCAAAAACGGCTGATTTTCGACAAAAGAGATAACACCCCCCCATTACGTCATGCTTCAGAAATGTGGAAAATGGTCCGTTTTCAAATGTTTTATTTTTGAACGTCAGTTCACATTTGTAGGTGGATCATCAGTGTTAGAGCTAAAATTAGCATGTTTAAAGTGATTTTCATGCTTCCAGGGGCTCGGGAAGTTAATTAAATACCATTTGGAGGCATTTAATGTTCGAGCAAAAACGGCTGATTTTCGACAAAAGAGATAACACCCCCCCATTACGTCATGCTTCAGAAATGTGGAAAATGGTCCGTTTTCAAATGTTTTATTTTTGAACGTCAGTTCACATTTGTAGGTGGATCATCAGTGTTAGAGCTAAAATTAGCATGTTTAAAGTGATTTTCATGCTTCCAGGGGCTCGGGAAGTTAATTAAATACCATTTGGAGGCATTTAATGTTCGAGCAAAAACGGCTGATTTTCGACAAAAGAGATAACACCCCCCCATTACGTCATGCTTCAGAAATGTGGAAAATGGTCCGTTTTCAAATGTTTTATTTTTGAACATCAGTTCACATTTGTAGGTGGATCATCAGTGTTAGAGCTAAAATTAGCATGTTTAAAGTGATTTTCATGCTTCCAGGGGCTCGGGAAGTTAATTAAATACCATTTGGAGGCATTTAATGTTCGAGCAAAAACGGCTGATTTTCGACAAAAGAGATAACACCCCCCTATTATGTCATGCTTCAGAAATGTGGAAAATGGTCAGTTTTCAAATGTTTTATTTTTGAACGTCAGTTCACATTTGTAGGTGGATCATCAGTGTTAGAGCTAAAATTAGCATGTTTAAAGTGATTTTCATGCTTCCAGGGGCTCGGGAAGTTAATTAAATACCATTTGGAGGCATTTAATGTTCGAGCAAAAACGGCTGATTTTCGACAAAAGAGATAACACCCCCCCATTACGTCATGCTTCAGAAATGTGGAAAATGGTCCGTTTTCAAATGTTTTATTTTTGAACGTCAGTTCACATTTGTAGGTGGATCATCAGTGTTAGAGCTAAAATTAGCATGTTTAAAGTGATTTTCATGCTTCCAGGGGCCCAAAACACAAGATTTATGGAATGGTTAAAAGTGCATGAAAATGGCCAATTTACTCACTCTGAGTTCTCAAAAAGGGTTTCTTCACCCCGGGAAGTTAATTAAATACCATTTGGAGGCATTTAATGTTCGAGCAAAAACGGCTGATTTTCGACAAAAGAGATAACACCCCCCCATTACGTCATGCTTCAGAAATGTGGAAAATGGTCTGTTTTCAAATGTTTTATTTTTGAACGTCAGTTCACATTTGTAGGTGGATCATCAGTGTTAGAGCTAAAATTAGCATGTTTAAAGTGATTTTCATGCTTCCAGGGGCTCGGGAAGTTAATTAAATACCATTTGGAGGCATTTAATGTTCGAGCAAAAACGGCTGATTTTCGACAAAAGAGATAACACCCCCCCCATTACGTCATGCTTCAGAAATGTGGAAAATGGTCCGTTTTCAAATGTTTTATTTTTGAACATCAGTTCACATTTGTAGGTGGATCATCAGTGTTAGAGCTAAAATTAGCATGTTTAAAGTGATTTTCATGCTTCCAGGGGCCCAAAACACAAGATTTATGGAATGGTTAAAAGTGCATGAAAATGGCCAATTTACTCGCTCTGAGTTCTCAAAAAGGGTTTCTTCACCCCGGGAAGTTAATTAAATACCATTTGGAGGCATTTAATGTTCGAGCAAAAACGGCTGATTTTCGACAAAAGAGATAACACCCCCCCATTACGTCATGCTTCAGAAATGTGGAAAATGGTCCGTTTTCAAATGTTTTATTTTTGAACGTCAGTTCACATTTGTAGGTGGATCATCAGTGTTAGAGCTAAAATTAGCATGTTTAAAGTGATTTTCATGCTTCCAGGGGCTCGGGAAGTTAATTAAATACCATTTGGAGGCATTTAATGTTTGAGCAAAAACGGCTGATTTTCGACAAAAGAGATAACACCCCCTCATTACGTCATGCTTCAGAAATGTGGAAAATGGTCCGTTTTCAAATGTTTTATTTTTGAACGTCAGTTCACATTTGTAGGTGGATCATCAGTGTTAGAGCTAAAATTAGCATGTTTAAAGTGATTTTCATGCTTCCAGGGGCTCGGGAAGTTAATTAAATACCATTTGGAGGCATTTAATGTTCGAGCAAAAACGGCTGATTTTCGACAAAAGAGATAACACCCCCCCATTACGTCATGCTTCAGAAATGTGGAAAATGGTCCGTTTTCAAATGTTTTATTTTTGAACGTCAGTTCACATTTGTAGGTGGATCATCAGTGTTAGAGCTAAAATTAGCATGTTTAAAGTGATTTTCATGCTTCCAGGGGCCCAAAACACAAGATTCATGGAATGGTTAAAAGTGCATGAAAATGGCCAATTTACTCACTCTGAGTTCTCAAAAAGGGTTTCTTCACCCCGGGAAGTTAATTAAATACCATTTGGAGGCATTTAATGTTAGAGCAAAAACGGCTGATTTTCGACAAAAGAGATAACACCCCCCCATTACGTCATGCTTCAGAAATGTGGAAAATGGTCCGTTTTCAAATGTTTTATTTTTGAACGTCAGTTCACATTTGTAGGTGGATCATCAGTGTTAGAGCTAAAATTAGCATGTTTAAAGTGATTTTCATGCTTCCAGGGGCTCGGGAAGTTAATTAAATACCATTTGGAGGCATTTAATGTTAGAGCAAAAACGGCTGATTTTCAACAAAAGAGATAACACCCCCCCATTACGTCATGCTTCAGAAATGTGGAAAATGGTCCGTTTTCAAATGTTTTATTTTTGAACGTCAGTTCACATTTGTAGGTGGATCATCAGTGTTAGAGCTAAAATTAGCATGTTTAAAGTGATTTTCATGCTTCCAGGGGCTCGGGAAGTTAATTAAATACCATTTGGAGGCATTTAATGTTCGAGCAAAAACGGCTGATTTTCGACAAAAGAGATAACACCCCCCCATTACGTCATGCTTCAAAAATGTGGAAAATGGTCCGTTTTCAAATGTTTTATTTTTGAACGTCAGTTCACATTTGTAGGTGGATCATCAGTGTTAGAGCTAAAATTAGCATGTTTAAAGTGATTTTCATGCTTCCAGGGGCTCGGGAAGTTAATTAAATACCATTTGGAGGCATTTAATGTTCGAGCAAAAACGGCTGATTTTCGACAAAAGAGATAACACCCCCCCATTACGTCATGCTTCAGAAATGTGGAAAATGGTCCGTTTTCAAATGTTTTATTTTTGAACGTCAGTTCACATTTGTAGGTGGATCATCAGTGTTAGAGCTAAAATTAGCATTTTTAAAGTGATTTTCATGCTTCCAGGGGCTCGGGAAGTTAATTAAATACCATTTGGAGGCATTTAATGTTCGAGCAAAAACGGCTGATTTTCGACAAAAGAGATAACACCCCCCTATTACGTCATGCTTCAGAAATGTGGAAAATGGTCCGTTTTCAAATGTTTTATTTTTGAACGTCAGTTCACATTTGTAGGTGGATCATCAGTGTTAGAGCTAAAATTAGCATGTTTAAAGTGATTTTCATGCTTCCAGGGGCTCGGGAAGTTAATTAAATACCATTTGGAGGCATTTAATGTTCGAGCAAAAACGGCTGATTTTCGACAAAAGAGATAACACCCCCCCATTACGTCATGCTTCAGAAATGTGGAAAATGGTCCGTTTTCAAATGTTTTATTTTTGAACGTCAGTTCACATTTGTAGGTGGATCATCAGTGTTAGAGCTAAAATTAGCATGTTTAAAGTGATTTTCATGCTTCCAGGGGCCCAAAACACAAGATTTATGGAATGGTTAAAAGTGCATGAAAATGGCCAATTTACTCACTCTGAGTTCTCAAAAAGGGTTTCTTCACCCCGGGAAGTTAATTAAATACCATTTGGAGGCATTTAATGTTCGAGCAAAAACGGCTGATTTTCGACAAAAGAGATAACACCCCCCCATTACGTCATGCTTCAGAAATGTGGAAAATGGTCCGTTTTCAAATGTTTTATTTTTGAACGTCAGTTCACATTTGTAGGTGGATCATCAGTGTTAGAGCTAAAATTAGCATGTTTAAAGTGATTTTCATGCTTCCAGGGGCTCGGGAAGTTAATTAAATACCATTTGGAGGCATTTAATGTTCGAGCAAAAACGGCTGATTTTCGACAAAAGAGATAACACCCCCCCATTACGTCATGCTTCAGAAATGTGGAAAATGGTCCGTTTTCAAATGTTTTATTTTTGAACGTCAGTTCACATTTGTAGGTGGATCATCAGTGTTAGAGCTAAAATTAGCATGTTTAAAGTGATTTTCATGCTTCCAGGGGCCCAAAACACAAGATTTATGGAATGGTTAAAAGTGCATGAAAATGGCCAATTTACTCACTCTGAGTTCTCAAAAAGGGTTTCTTCACCCCGGGAAGTTAATTAAATACCATTTGGAGGCATTTAATGTTCGAGCAAAAATGGCTGATTTTCGACAAAAGAGATAACACCCCCCCATTACGTCATACTTCAGAAATGTGGAAAATGGTCCGTTTTCAAATGTTTTATTTTTGATCGTCAGTTCACATTTGTAGGTGGATCATCAGTGTTAGAGCTAAAATTAGCATGTTTAAAGTGATTTTCATGCTTCCAGGGGCTCGGGAAGTTAATTAAATACCCTTTGGAGGCATTTAATGTTCGAGCAAAAACGGCTGATTTTCGACAAAAGAGATAACACCCCCCTATTACGTCATGCTTCAGAAATGTGGAAAATGGTCCGTTTTCAAATGTTTCATTTTTGAACGTCAGTTCACATTTGTAGGTGGATCATCAGTGTTAGAGCTAAAATTAGCATGTTTAAAGTGATTTTCATGCTTCCAGGGGCTCGGGAAGTTAATTAAATACCATTTGGAGGCATTTAATGTTCGAGCAAAAACGGCTGATTTTTGACAAAAGAGATAACACCCCCCCATTACGTCATGCTTCAGAAATGTGGAAAATGGTCCGTTTTCAAATGTTTTATTTTTGAACGTCAGTTCACATTTGTAGGTGGATCATCAGTGTTAGAGCTAAAATTAGCATGTTTAAAGTGATTTTCATGCTTCCAGGGGCCCAAAACACAAGATTTATGGAATGGTTAAAAGTGCATGAAAATGGCCAATTTACTCACTCTGAGTTCTCAAAAAGGGTTTCTTCACCCCGGGAAGTTAATTAAATACCATTTGGAGGCATTTAATGTTAGAGCAAAAACGGCTGATTTTCGACAAAAGAGATAACACCCCCCCATTACGTCATGCTTCAGAAATGTGGAAAATGGTCCGTTTTCAAATGTTTTATTTTTGAACGTCAGTTCACATTTGTAGGTGGATCATCAGTGTTAGAGCTAAAATTAGCATGTTTAAAGTGATTTTCATGCTTCCAGGGGCTCGGGAAGTTAATTAAATACCATTTGGAGGCATTTAATGTTAGAGCAAAAACGGCTGATTTTCGACAAAAGAGATAACACCCCCCCATTACGTCATGCTTCAGAAATGTGGAAAATGGTCCGTTTTCAAATGTTTTATTTTTGAACGTCAGTTCACATTTGTAGGTGGATCATCAGTGTTAGAGCTAAAATTAGCATGTTTAAAGTGATTTTCATGCTTCCAGGGGCCCAAAACACAAGATTTATGGAATGGTTAAAAGTGCATGAAAATGACCAATTTACTCACTCTGAGTTCTCAAAAAGGGTTTCTTCACCCCGGGAAGTTAATTAAATACCATTTGGAGGCATTTAATGTTAGAGCAAAAACGGCTGATTTTCGACAAAAGAGATAACACCCCCCCATTACGTCATGCTTCAGAAATGTGGAAAATGGTCCGTTTTCAAATGTTTTATTTTTGAACGTCAGTTCACATTTGTAGGTGGATCATCAGTGTTAGAGCTAAAATTAGCATGTTTAAAGTGATTTTCATGCTTCCAGGGGCTCGGGAAGTTAATTAAATACCATTTGGAGGCATTTAATGTTCGAGCAAAAACGGCTGATTTTCGACAAAAGAGATAACACCCCCCCATTACGTCATGCTTCAGAAATGTGGAAAATGGTCCGTTTTCAAAAGTTTTATTTTTGAACGTCAGTTCACATTTGTAGGTGGATCATCAGTGTTAGAGCTAAAATTAGCATGTTTAAAGTGATTTTCATGCTTCCAGGGGCCCAAAACACAAGATTTATGGAATGGTTAAAAGTGCATGAAAATGGCCAATTTACTCACTCTGAGTTCTCAAAAAGGGTTTCTTCACCCCGGGAAGTTAATTAAATACCATTTGGAGGCATTTAATGTTCGAGCAAAAACGGCAGATTTTCGACAAAAGAGATAACACCCCCCCATTACGTCATACTTCAGAAATGTGGAAAATGGTCCGTTTTCAAATGTTTTATTTTTGAACGTCAGTTCACATTTGTAGGTGGATCATCAGTGTTAGAGCTAAAATTAGCATGTTTAAAGTGATTTTCATGCTTCCAGGGGCTCGGGAAGTTAATTAAATACCATTTGGAGGCATTTAATGTTCGAGGAAAAACGGCTGATTTTCGACAAAAGAGATAACACCCCCCCATTACGTCATGCTTCAGAAATGTGGAAAATGGTCCGTTTTCAAATGTTTTATTTTTGAACGTCAGTTCACATTTGTAGGTGGATCATCAGTGTTAGAGCTAAAATTAGCATGTTTAAAGTGATTTTCATGCTTCCAGGGGCCCAAAACACAAGATTTATGGAATGGTTAAAAGTGCATGAAAATGGCCAATTTACTCACTCTGAGTTCTCAAAAAGGGTTTCTTCACCCCGGGAAGTTAATTAAATACCATTTGGAGGCATTTAATGTTAGAGCAAAAACGGCTGATTTTCGACAAAAGAGATAACACCCCCCCATTACGTCATGCTTCAGAAATGTGGAAAATGGTCCGTTTTCAAATGTTTTATTTTTGAACGTCAGTTCACATTTGTAGGTGGATCATCAGTGTTAGAGCTAAAATTAGCATGTTTAAAGTGATTTTCATGCTTCCAGGCGCTCGGGAAGTTAATTAAATACCATTTGGAGGCATTTAATGTTCGAGCAAAAACGGCTGATTTTCGACAAAAGAGATAACACCCCCCCATTACGTCATGCTTCAGAAATGTGGAAAATGGTCCGTTTTCAAATGTTTTATTTTTGAACGTCAGTTCACATTTGTAGGTGGATCATCAGTGTTAGAGCTCAAATTAGCATGTTTAAAGTGATTTTCATGCTTCCAGGGGCTCGGGAAGTTAATTAAATACCATTTGGAGGCATTTAATGTTCGAGCAAAAACGGCTGATTTTCGACAAAAGAGATAACACCCCCCCATTACGTCATGCTTCAGAAATGTGGAAAATGGTCCGTTTTCAAATGTTTTATTTTTGAACGTCAGTTCACATTTGTAGGTGGATCATCAGTGTTAGAGCTAAAATTAGCATGTTTAAAGTGATTTTCATGCTTCCAGGGGCTCGGGAAGTTAATTAAATACCATTTGGAGGCATTTAATGTTCGAGCAAAAACGGCTGATTTTCGACAAAAGAGATAACACCCCCCCATTACGTCATGCTTCAGAAATGTGGAAAATGGTCCGTTTTCAAATGTTTTATTTTTGAACGTCAGTTCACATTTGTAGGTGGATCATCAGAGTTAGAGCTAAAATTAGCATGTTTAAAGTGATTTTCATGCTTCCAGGGGCTCGGGAAGTTAATTAAATACCATTTGGAGGCATTTAATGTTCGAGCAAAAACGGCTGATTTTCGACAAAAGAGATAACACCCCCCCATTACGTCATGCTTCAGAAATGTGGAAAATGGTCCGTTTTCAAATGTTTTATTTTTGAACGTCAGTTCACATTTGTAGGTGGATCATCAGTGTTAGAGCTAAAAATAGCATGTTTAAAGTGATTTTCATGCTTCCAGGGGCCCAAAACACAAGATTTATGGAATGGTTAAAAGTGCATGAAAATGGCCAATTTACTCACTCTGAGTTCTCAAAAAGGGTTTCTTCACCCCGGGAAGTTAATTAAATACCATTTGGAGGCATTTAATGTTAGAGCAAAAACGGCTGATTTTCGACAAAAGAGATAACACCCCCCCCATTACGTCATGCTTCAAAAATGTGGAAAATGGTCCGTTTTCAAATGTTTTATTTTTGAACGTCAGTTCACATTTGTAGGTGGATCATCAGTGTTAGAGCTAAAATTAGCATGTTTAAAGTGATTTTCATGCTTCCAGGGGCTCGGGAAGTTAATTAAATACCATTTGGAGGCATTTAATGTTAGAGCAAAAACGGCTGATTTTCGACAAAAGAGATAACACCCCCCCATTACGTCATGCTTCAGAAATGTGGAAAATGGTCAGTTTTCAAATGTTTTATTTTTGAACGTCAGTTCACATTTGTAGGTGGATCATCAGTGTTAGAGCTAAAATGAGCATGTTTAAAGTGATTTTCATGCTTCCAGGGGCTCGGGAAGTTAATTAAATACCATTTGGAGGCATTTAATTTGCGAGGAAAAACGGCTGATTTTCGACAAAAGAGATAACACCCCCCCATTACGTCATGCTTCAGAAATGTGGAAAATGGTCCGTTTTCAAATGTTTTATTTTTGAACGTCAGTTCACATTTGTAGGTGGATCATCAGTGTTAGAGCTAAAATTAGCATGTTTAAAGTGATTTTCATGCTTCCAGGGGCTCGGGAAGTTAATTAAATACCATTTGGAGGCATTTAATGTTCGAGCAAAAACGGCTGATTTTCGACAAAAGAGATAACACCCCCCCATTACGTCATGCTTCAGAAATGTGGAAAATGGTCCGTTTTCAAATGTTTTATTTTTGAACGTCAGTTCACATTTGTAGGTGGATCATCAGTGTTAGAGCTAAAATTAGCATGTTTAAAGTGATTTTCATGCTTCCAGGGGCCCAAAACACAAGATTTATGGAATGGTTAAAAGTGCATGAAAATGGCCAATTTACTCACTCTGAGTTCTCAAAAAGGGTTTCTTCACCCCGGGAAGTTAATTAAATACCATTTGGAGGCATTTAATGTTAGAGCAAAAACGGCTGATTTTCGACAAAAGAGATAACACCCCCCCATTACGTCATGCTTATGAAATGTGGAAAATGGTCCGTTTTCAAATGTTTTATTTTTGAACGTCAGTTCACATTTGTAGGTGGATCATCAGTGTTAGAGCTAAAATTAGCATGTTTAAAGTGATTTTCATGCTTCCAGGGGCCCAAAACACAAGATTTATGGAATGGTTAAAAGTGCATGAAAATGGCCAATTTACTCATTCTGAGTTCTCAAAAAGGGTTTCTTCACCCCGGGAAGTTAATTAAATACCATTTGGAGGCATTTAATGTTCGAGCAAAAACGGCTGATTTTCGACAAAAGAGATAACACCCCCCCATTACGTCATGCTTCAGAAATGTGGAAAATGGTCCGTTTTCAAATGTTTTATTTTTGAACGTCAGTTCACATTTGTAGGTGGATCATCAGTGTTAGAGCTAAAATTAGCATGTTTAAAGTGATTTTCATGCTTCCAGGGGCCCAAAACACAAGATTTATGGAATGGTTAAAAGTGCATGAAAATGGCCAATATACTCACTCTGAGTTCTCAAAAAGGGTTTCTTCACCCCGGGAAGTTAATTAAATACCATTTGGAGGCATTTAATGTTCGAGCAAAAACGGCTGATTTTCGACAAAAGAGATAACACCCCCCATTACGTCATGCTTCAGAAATGTGGAAAATGGTCCGTTTTCAAATGTTTTATTTTTGAACGTCAGTTCACATTTGTAGGTGGATCATCAGTGTTAGAGCTAAAATTAGCATGTTTAAAGTGATTTTCATGCTTCCAGGGGCCCAAAACACAAGATTTATGGAATGGTTAAAAGTGCATGAAAATGGCCAATTTACTCACTCTGAGTTCTCAAAAAGGGTTTCTTCACCCCGGGAAGTTAATTAAATACCATTTGGAGGCATTTAATGTTAGAGCAAAAACGGCTGATTTTCGACAAAAGAGATAACACCCCCCCATTACGTCATGCTTCAGAAATGTGGAAAATAGTCCGTTTTCAAATGTTTTATTTTTGAACGTCAGTTCACATTTGTAGGTGGATCATCAGTGTTAGAGCTAAAATTAGCATGTTTAAAGTGATTTTCATGCTTCCAGGGGCTCGGGAAGTTAATTAAATACCATTTGGAGGCATTTAATGTTCGAGCAAAAAAGGCTGATTTTCCACAAAAGAGATAACACCCCCCCATTACGTCATGCTTCAGAAATGTGGAAAATGGTCCGTTTTCAAATGTTTTATTTTTGAACGTCAGTTCACATTTGTAGTTGGATCATCAGTGTTAGAGCTAAAATTAGCATGTTTAAAGTGATTTTCATGCTTCCAGGGGCCCAAAACACAAGATTTATGGAATGGTTAAAAGTGCATGAAAATGGCCAATTTACTCACTCTGAGTTCTCAAAAAGGGTTTCTTCACCCCGGGAAGTTAATTAAATACCATTTGGAGGCATTTAATGTTAGAGCAAAAACGGCTGATTTTCGACAAAAGAGATAACACCCCCCCATTACGTCATGCTTCAGAAATGTGGAAAATGGTCCGTTTTCAAATGTTTTATTTTTGAACGTCAGTTCACATTTGTAGGTGGATCATCAGTGTTAGAGCTAAAATTAGCATGTTTAAAGTGATTTTCATGCTTCCAGGGGCTCGGGAAGTTAATTAAATACCATTTGGAGGCATTTAATGTTCGAGCAAAAACGGCTGATTTTCGACAAAAGAGATAACACCCCCCCATTACGTCAAGCTTCAGAAATGTGGAAAATGGTCCGTTTTCAAATGTTTTATTTTTGAACGTCAGTTCACATTTGTAGGTGGATCATCAGTGTTAGAGCTAAAATTAGCATGTTTAAAGTGATTTTCATGCTTCCAGGGGCCCAAAACACAAGATTTATGGAATGGTTAAAAGTGCATGAAAATGGCCAATATACTCACTCTGAGTTCTCAAAAAGGGTTTCTTCACCCCGGGAAGTTAATTAAATACCATTTGGAGGCATTTAATGTTCGAGCAAAAACGGCTGATTTTCGACAAAAGAGATAACACCCCCCATTACGTCATGCTTCAGAAATGTGGAAAATGGTCCGTTTTCAAATGTTTTATTTTTGAACGTCAGTTCACATTTGTAGGTGGATCATCAGTGTTAGAGCTAAAATTAGCATGTTTAAAGTGATTTTCATGCTTCCAGGGGCCCAAAACACAAGATTTATGGAATGGTTAAAAGTGCATGAAAATGGCCAATTTACTCACTCTGAGTTCTCAAAAAGGGTTTCTTCACCCCGGGAAGTTAATTAAATACCATTTGGAGGCATTTAATGTTAGAGCAAAAACGGCTGATTTTCGACAAAAGAGATAACACCCCCCCATTACGTCATGCTTCAGAAATGTGGGAAATAGTCCGTTTTCAAATGTTTTATTTTTGAACGTCAGTTCACATTTGTAGGTGGATCATCAGTGTTAGAGCTAAAATTAGCATGTTTAAAGTGATTTTCATGCTTCCAGGGGCTCGGGAAGTTAATTAAATACCATTTGGAGGCATTTAATGTTCGAGCAAAAAAGGCTGATTTTCCACAAAAGAGATAACACCCCCCCATTACGTCATGCTTCAGAAATGTGGAAAATGGTCCGTTTTCAAATGTTTTATTTTTGAACGTCAGTTCACATTTGTAGTTGGATCATCAGTGTTAGAGCTAAAATTAGCATGTTTAAAGTGATTTTCATGCTTCCAGGGGCCCAAAACAAAAGATTTATGGAATGGTTAAAAGTGCATGAAAATGGCCAATTTACTCACTCTGAGTTCTCAAAAAGGGTTTCTTCACCCCGGGAAGTTAATTAAATACCATTTGGAGGCATTTAATGTTAGAGCAAAAACGGCTGATTTTCGACAAAAGAGATAACACCCCCCCATTACGTCATGCTTCAGAAATGTGGAAAATGGTCCGTTTTCAAATGTTTTATTTTTGAACGTCAGTTCACATTTGTAGGTGGATCATCAGTGTTAGAGCTAAAATTAGCATGTTTAAAGTGATTTTCATGCTTCCAGGGGCTCGGGAAGTTAATTAAATACCATTTGGAGGCATTTAATGTTCGAGCAAAAACGGCTGATTTTCGACAAAAGAGATAACACCCCCCCATTACGTCAAGCTTCAGAAATGTGGAAAATGGTCCGTTTTCAAATGTTTTATTTTTGAACGTCAGTTCACATTTGTAGGTGGATCATCAGTGTTAGAGCTAAAATTAGCATGTTTAAAGTGATTTTCATGCTTCCAGGGGCCCAAAACACAAGATTTATGGAATGGTTAAAAGTGCATGAAAATGGCCAATTTACTCACTCTGAGTTCTCAAAAAGGGTTTCTTCACCCCGGGAAGTTAATTAAATACCATTTGGAGGCATTTAATGTTCGAGCAAAAACGGCTGATTTTCGACAAAAGAGATAACACCCCCCCATTACGTCATGCTTCAGAAATGTGGAAAATGGTCCGTTTTCAAATGTTTTATTTTTGAACGTCAGTTCACATTTGTAGGTGGATCATCAGTGTTAGAGCTAAAATTAGCATGTTTAAAGTGATTTTCATGCTTCCAGGGGCTCGGGAAGTTAATTAAATACCATTTGGAGGCATTTAATGTTCGAGCAAAAACGGCTGATTTTCGACAAAAGAGATAACACCCCCCCCATTACGTCATGCTTCAGAAATGTGGAAAATGGTCCGTTTTCAAATGTTTTATTTTTGAACGTCAGTTCACATTTGTAGGTGGATCATCAGTGTTAGAGCTAAACTTAGCATGTTTAAAGTGATTTTCATGCTTCCAGGGGCTCGGGAAGTTAATTAAATACCATTTGGAGGCATTTAATGTTCGAGCAAAAACGGCTGATTTTCGACAAAAGAGATAACACCACCCCATTACGTCATGCTTCAGAAATGTGGAAAATGGTCCATTTTCAAATGTTTTATTTTTGAACGTCAGTTCACATTTGTAGGTGGATCATCAGTGTTAGAGCTAAAATTAGCATGTTTAAAGTGATTTTCATGCTTCCAGGGGCTCGGGAAGTTAATTAAATACCATTTGGAGGCATTTAATGTTCGAGCAAAAACGGCTGATTTTCGACAAAAGAGATAACACCCCCCCATTACGTCATGCTTCAGAAATGTGGAAAATGGTCCGTTTTCAAATGTTTTATTTTTGAACGTCAGTTCACATTTGTAGGTGGATCATCAGTGTTAGAGCTAAAATTAGCATGTTTAAAGTGATTTTCATGCTTCCAGGGGCTCGGGAAGTTAATTAAATACCATTTGGAGGCATTTAATGTTCGAGCAAAAACGGCTGATTTTCGACAAAAGAGATAACACCACCCCGTTACGTCATGCTTCAGAAATGTGGAAAATGGTCCGTTTTCAAATGTTTTATTTTTGAACGTCAGTTCACATTTGTAGGTGGATCATCAGTGTTAGAGCTAAAATTAGCATGTTTAAAGTGATTTTCATGCTTCCAGGGGCTCGGGAAGTTAATTAAATACCATTTGGAGGCATTTAATGTTCGAGCAAAAACGGCTGATTTTCGACAAAAGAGATAACACCCCCCATTACGTCATGCTTCAGAAATGTGGAAAATGGTCCGTTTTCAAATGTTTTATTTTTGAACGTCAGTTCACATTTGTAGGTGGATCATCAGTGTTAGAGCTAAAATTAGCATGTTTAAAGTGATTTTCATGCTTCCAGGGGCTCGGGAAGTTAATTAAATACCATTTGGAGGCATTTAATGTTCGAGCAAAAACGGCTGATTTTCGACAAAAGAGATAACACCCCCCCATTACATCATGCTTCAGAAATGTGGAAAATGGTCCGTTTTCAAATGTTTTATTTTTGAACGTCAGTTCACATTTGTAGGTGGATCATCAGTGTTAGAGCTAAAATTAGCATGTTTAAAGTGATTTTCATGCTTCCAGGGGCTCGGGAAGTTAATTAAATACCATTTGGAGGCATTTAATGTTCGAGTAAAAACGGCTGATTTTCGACAAAAGAGATAACACCCCCCCATTACGTCATGCTTCAGAAATGTGGAAAATGGTCCGTTTTCAAATGTTTATTTTTGAACGTCATTTCACATTTGTAGGTGGATCATCAGTGTTAGAGCTAAAATTAGCATGTTTAAAGTGATTTTCATGCTTCCAGGGGCTCGGGAAGTTAATTAAATACCATTTGGAGGCATTTAATGTTAGAGCAAAAACGGCTGATTTTCGACAAAAGAGATAACACCCCCCCATTACGTCATGCTTCAGAAATGTGGAAAATGGTCCGTTTTCAAATGTTTTATTTTTGAACGTCAGTTCACATTTGTAGGTGGATCATCAGTGTTAGAGCTAAAATTAGCATGTTTAAAGTGATTTTCATGCTTCCAGGGGCTCGGGAAGTTAATTAAATACCATTTGGAGGCATTTAATGTTCGAGCAAAAACGGCTGATTTTCGACAAAAGAGATAACACCCCCCCATTACGTCATGCTTCAGAAATGTGGAAAATGGTCCGTTTTCAAATGTTTTATTTTTGAACGTCAGTTCACATTTGTAGGTGGATCATCAGTGTTAGAGCTAAAATTAGCATGTTTAAAGTGATTTTCATGCTTCCAGGGGCTCGGGAAGTTAATTAAATACCATTTGGAGGCATTTAATGTTCGAGCAAAAACGGCTGATTTTCGACAAAAGAGATAACACCCCCCCATTACGTCATGCTTCAGAAATGTGAAAATGGTCCGTTTTCAAATGTTTTATTTTTGAACGTCAGTTCACATTTGTAGGTGGATCATCAGTGTTAGAGCTAAAATTAGCATGTTTAAAGTGATTTTCATGCTTCCAGGGGCTCGGGAAGTTAATTAAATACCATTTGGAGGCATTTAATGTTCGAGCAAAAACGGCTGATTTTCGACAAAAGAGATAACACCCCCCTATTACGTCATGCTTCAGAAATGTGGAAAATGGTCAGTTTTCAAATGTTTTATTTTTGAACGTCAGTTCACATTTGTAGGTGGATCATCAGTTGTAGAGCTAAAATTAGCATGTTTAAAGTGATTTTCATGCTTCCAGGGGCTCGGGAAGTTAATTAAATACCATTTGGAGGCATTTAATGTTCGAGCAAAAACGGCTGATTTTCGACAAAAGAGATAACACCCCCCCATTACGTCATGCTTCAGAAATGTGGAAAATGGTCCGTTTTCAAATGTTTTATTTTTGAACGTCAGTTCACATTTGTAGGTGGATCATCAGTGTTAGAGCTAAAATTAGCATGTTTAAAGTGATTTTCATGCTTCCAGGGGCCCAAAACACAAGATTTATGGAATGGTTAAAAGTGCATGAAAATGGCCAATTTACTCACTCTGAGTTCTCAAAAAGGGTTTCTTCACCCCGGGAAGTTAATTAAATACCATTTGGAGGCATTTAATGTTCGAGCAAAAACGGCTGATTTTCGACAAAAGAGATAACACCCCCCATTACGTCATGCTTCAGAAATGTGGAAAATGGTCCGTTTTCAAATGTTTTATTTTTGAACGTCAGTTCACATTTGTAGGTGGATCATCAGTGTTAGAGCTAAAATTAGCATGTTTAAAGTGATTTCCATGCTTCCAGGGGCTCGGGAAGTTAATTAAATACCATTTGGAGGCATTTAATGTTCGAGCAAAAACGGCTGATTTTCGACAAAAGAGATAACACCCCCCCCATTACGTCATGCTTCAGAAATGTGGAAAATGGTCCGTTTTCAAATGTTTTATTTTTGAACGTCAGTTCACATTTGTAGGTGGATCATCAGTGTTAGAGCTAAAATTAGCATGTTTAAAGTGATTTTCATGCTTCCAGGGGCCCAAAACACAAGATTTATGGAATGGTTAAAAGTGCATGAAAATGGCCAATTTACTCGCTCTGAGTTCTCAAAAAGGGTTTCTTCACCCCGGGAAGTTAATTAAATACCATTTGGAGGCATTTAATGTTCGAGCAAAAACGGCTGATTTTCGACAAAAGAGATAACACCCCCCCATTACGTCATGCTTCAGAAATGTGGAAAATGGTCCGTTTTCAAATGTTTTATTTTTGAACGTCAGTTCACATTTGTAGGTGGATCATCAGTGTTAGAGCTAAAATTAGCATGTTTAAAGTGATTTTCATGCTTCCAGGGGCTCGGGAAGTTAATTAAATACCATTTGGAGGCATTTAATGTTCGAGCAAAAACGGCTGATTTTCGACAAAAGAGATAACACCCCCTCATTACGTCATGCTTCAGAAATGTGGAAAATGGTCCGTTTTCAAATGTTTTATTTTTGAACGTCAGTTCACATTTGTAGGTGGATCATCAGTGTTAGAGCTAAAATTAGCATGTTTAAAGTGATTTTCATGCTTCCAGGGGCTCGGGAAGTTAAGTAAATACCATTTGGAGGCATTTAATGTTCGAGCAAAAACGGCTGATTTTCGACAAAAGAGATAACACCCCCCCATTACGTCATGCTTCAGAAATGTGGAAAATGGTCCGTTTTCAAATGTTTTATTTTTGAACGTCAGTTCACATTTGTAGGTGGATCATCAGTGTTAGAGCTAAAATTAGCATGTTTAAAGTGATTTTCATGCTTCCAGGGGCTCGGGAAGTTAATTAAATACCATTTGGAGGCATTTAATGTTAGAGCAAAAACGGCTGATTGTCGACAAAAGAGATAACACCCCCCCATTACGTCATGCTTCAGAAATGTGGAAAATGGTCCGTTTTCAAATGTTTTATTTTTGAACGTCAGTTCACATTTGTAGGTGGATCATCAGTGTTAGAGCTAAAATTAGCATGTTTAAAGTGATTTTCATGCTTCCAGGGGCTCGGGAAGTTAATTAAATACCATTTGGAGGCATTTAATGTTCGAGCAAAAACGGCTGATTTTCGACAAAAGAGATAACACCCCCCCATTACGTCATGCTTCAGAAATGTGGAAAATGGTCCGTTTTCAAATGTTTTATTTTTGAACGTCAGTTCACATTTGTAGGTGGATCATCAGTGTTAGAGCTAAAATTAGCATGTTTAAAGTGATTTTCATGCTTCCAGGGGCTCGGGAAGTTAATTAAATACCATTTGGAGGCATTTAATGTTCGAGCAAAAACGGCTGATTTTCGACAAAAGAGATAACACCCCCCCATTACGTCATGCTTCAGAAATGTGGAAAATGGTCCGTTTTCAAATGTTTTATTTTTGAACGTCAGTTCACATTTGTAGGTGGATCATCAGTGTTAGAGCTAAAATTAGCATTTTTAAAGTGAATTTCATGCTTCCAGGGGCTCGGGAAGTTAATTAAATACCATTTGGAGGCATTTAATGTTAGAGCAAAAACGGCTGATTTTCGACAAAAGAGATAACACCCCCCCCATTACGTCATGCTTCAGAAATGTGGAAAATGGTCCGTTTTCAAATGTTTTATTTTTGAACGTCAGTTCACATTTGTAGGTGGATCATCAGTGTTAGAGCTAAAATTAGCATGTTTAAAGTGATTTTCATGCTTCCAGGGGCTCGGGAAGTTAATTAAATACCATTTGGAGGCATTTAATGTTCGAGCAAAAACGGCTGATTTTCGACAAAAGAGATAACACCCCCCCATTACGTCAGGCTTCAGAAATGTGGAAAATGGTCCGTTTTCAAATGTTTTATTTTTGAACGTCAGTTCACATTTGTAGGTGGATCATCAGTGTTAGAGCTAAAATTAGCATGTTTAAAGTGATTTTCATGCTTCCAGGGGCCCAAAACACAAGATTTATGGAATGGTTAAAAGTGCATGAAAATGGCCAATTTACTCACTCTGAGTTCTCAAAAAGGGTTTCTTCACCCCGGGAAGTTAATTAAATACCATTTGGAGGCATTTAATGTTCGAGCAAAAACGGCTGATTTTCGACAAAAGAGATAACACCCCCCCATTACGTCATGCTTCAGAAATGTGGAAAATGGTCCGTTTTCAAATGTTTTATTTTTGAACGTCAGTTCACATTTGTAGGTGGATCATCAGTGTTAGAGCTAAAATTAGCATGTTTAAAGTGATTTTCATGCTTCCAGGGGCTCGGGAAGTTAATTAAATACCATTTGGAGGCATTTAATGTTCGAGCAAAAACGGCTGATTTTCGACAAAAGAGATAACACCCCCCCCATTACGTCATGCTTCAGAAATGTGGAAAATGGTCCGTTTTCAAATGTTTTATTTTTGAACGTCAGTTCACATTTGTAGGTGGATCATCAGTGTTAGAGCTAAAATTAGCATGTTTAAAGTGATTTTCATGCTTCCAGGGGCTCGGGAAGTTAATTAAATACCATTTGGAGGCATTTAATGTTCGAGCAAAAACGGCTGATTTTCGACAAAAGAGATAACACCACCTAATTACGTCATGCTTCAGAAATGTGGAAAATGGTCCATTTTCAAATGTTTTATTTTTGAACGTCAGTTCACATTTGTAGGTGGATCATCAGTGTTAGAGCTAAAATTAGCATGTTTAAAGTGATTTTCATGCTTCCAGGGGCTCGGGAAGTTAATTAAATACCATTTGGAGGCATTTAATGTTCGAGCAAAAACGGCTGATTTTCGACAAAAGAGATAACACCCCCCCATTACGTCATGCTTCAGAAATGTGGAAAATGGTCCGTTTTCAAATGTTTTATTTTTGAACGTCAGTTCACATTTGTAGGTGGATCATCAGTGTTAGAGCTAAAATTAGCATGTTTAAAGTGATTTTCATGCTTCCAGGGGCTCAGGAAGTTAATTAAATACCATTTGGAGGCATTTAATGTTCGAGCAAAAACGGCTGATTTTCGACAAAAGAGATAACACCACCCCATTACGTCATGCTTCAGAAATGTGGAAAATGGTCCGTTTTCAAATGTTTTATTTTTGAACGTCGGTTCACATTTGTAGGTGGATCATCAGTGTTAGAGCTAAAATTAGCATGTTTAAAGTGATTTTCATGCTTCCAGGGGCTCGGGAAGTTAATTAAATACCATTTGGAGGCATTTAATGTTCGAGCAAAAACGGCTGATTTTCGACAAAAGAGATAACACCCCCCATTACGTCATGCTTCAGAAATGTGGAAAATGGTCCGTTTTCAAATGTTTTATTTTTGAACGTCAGTTCACATTTGTAGGTGGATCATCAGTGTTAGAGCTAAAATTAGCATGTTTAAAGTGATTTTCATGCTTCCAGGGGCTCGGGAAGTTAATTAAATACCATTTGGAGGCATTTAATGTTCGAGCAAAAACGGCTGATTTTCGACAAAAGAGATAACACCCCCCCATTACGTCATGCTTCAGAAATGTGGAAAATGGTCCGTTTTCAAATGTTTTATTTTTGAACGTCAGTTCACATTTGTAGGTGGATCATCAGTGTTAGAGCTAAAATTAGCATGTTTAAAGTGATTTTCATGCTTCCAGGGGCTCGGGAAGTTAATTAAATACCATTTGGAGGCATTTAATGTTCGAGTAAAAACGGCTGATTTTCGACAAAAGAGATAACACCCCCCCATTACGTCATGCTTCAGAAATGTGGAAAATGGTCCGTTTTCAAATGTTTATTTTTGAACGTCAGTTCACATTTGTAGGTGGATCATCAGTGTTAGAGCTAAAATTAGCATGTTTAAAGTGATTTTCATGCTTCCAGGGGCTCGGGAAGTTAATTAAATACCATTTGGAGGCATTTAATGTTAGAGCAAAAACGGCTGATTTTCGACAAAAGAGATAACACCCCCCCATTACGTCATGCTTCAGAAATGTGGAAAATGGTCCGTTTTCAAATGTTTTATTTTTGAACGTCAGTTCACATTTGTAGGTGGATCATCAGTGTTAGAGCTAAAATTAGCATGTTTAAAGTGATTTTCATGCTTCCAGGGGCTCGGGAAGTTAATTAAATACCATTTGGAGGCATTTAATGTTCGAGCAAAAACGGCTGATTTTCGACAAAAGAGATAACACCCCCCCATTACGTCATGCTTCAGAAATGTGGAAAATGGTCCGTTTTCAAATGTTTTATTTTTGAACGTCAGTTCACATTTGTAGGTGGATCATCAGTGTTAGAGCTAAAATTAGCATGTTTAAAGTGATTTTCATGCTTCCAGGGGCTCGGGAAGTTAATTAAATACCATTTGGAGGCATTTAATGTTCGAGCAAAAACGGCTGATTTTCGACAAAAGAGATAACACCCCCCTATTACGTCATGCTTCAGAAATGTGGAAAATGGTCAGTTTTCAAATGTTTTATTTTTGAACGTCAGTTCACATTTGTAGGTGGATCATCAGTGTTAGAGCTAAAATTAGCATGTTTAAAGTGATTTTCATGCTTCCAGGGGCTCGGGAAGTTAATTAAATACCATTTGGAGGCATTTAATGTTCGAGCAAAAACGGCTGATTTTCGACAAAAGAGATAACACCCCCCCATTACGTCATGCTTCAGAAATGTGGAAAATGGTCCGTTTTCAAATGTTTTATTTTTGAACGTCAGTTCACATTTGTAGGTGGATCATCAGTGTTAGAGCTAAAATTAGCATGTTTAAAGTGATTTTCATGCTTCCAGGGGCCCAAAACACAAGATTTATGGAATGGTTAAAAGTGCATGAAAATGGCCAATTTACTCACTCTGAGTTCTCAAAAAGGGTTTCTTCACCCCGGGAAGTTAATTAAATACCATTTGGAGGCATTTAATGTTCGAGCAAAAACGGCTGATTTTCGACAAAAGAGATAACACCCCCCCATTACGTCATGCTTCAGAAATGTGGAAAATGGTCCGTTTTCAAATGTTTTATTTTTGAACGTCAGTTCACATTTGTAGGTGGATCATCAGTGTTAGAGCTAAAATTAGCATGTTTAAAGTGATTTTCATGCTTCCAGGGGCTCGGGAAGTTAATTAAATTGCATTTGGAGGCATTTAATGTTCGAGCAAAAACGGCTGATTTTCGACAAAAGAGATAACACCCCCCCCCATTACGTCATGCTTCAGAAATGTGGAAAATGGTCCGTTTTCAAATGTTTTATTTTTGAAACGTCAGTTCACATTTGTAGGTGGATCATCAGTGTTAGAGCTAAAATTAGCATGTTTAAAGTGATTTTCATGCTTCCAGGGGCCCAAAACACAAGATTTATGGAATGGTTAAAAGTGCATGAAAATGGCCAATTTACTCGCTCTGAGTTCTCATAAAGGGTTTCTTCACCCCGGGAAGTTAATTAAATACCATTTGGAGGCATTTAATGTTCGAGCAAAAACGGCTGATTTTCGACAAAAGAGATAACACCCCCCCATTACGTCATGCTTCAGAAATGTGGAAAATGGTCCGTTTTCAAATGTTTTATTTTTGAACGTCAGTTCACATTTGTAGGTGGATCATCAGTGTTAGAGCTAAAATTAGCATGATTAAAGGGATTTTCATGCTTCCAGGGGCTCGGGAAGTTAATTAAATACCATTTGGAGGCATTTAATGTTCGAGCAAAAACGGCTGATTTTCGACAAAAGAGATAACACCCCCTCATTACGTCATGCTTCAGAAATGTGGAAAATGGTCCGTTTTCAAATGTTTTATTTTTGAACGTCAGTTCACATTTGTAGGTGGATCATCAGTGTTAGAGCTAAAATTAGCATGTTTAAAGTGATTTTCATGCTTCCAGGGGCTTGGGAAGTTAATTAAATACCATTTGGAGGCATTTAATGTTCGAGCAAAAACGGCTGATTTTCGACAAAAGAGATAACACCCCCCCATTACGTCATGCTTCAGAAATGTGGAAAATGGTCCGTTTTCAAATGTTTTATTTTTGAACGTCAGTTCACATTTGTAGGTGGATCATCAGTGTTAGAGCTAAAATTAGCATGTTTAAAGTGATTTTCATGCTTCCAGGGGCCCAAAACACAAGATTCATGGAATGGTTAAAAGTGCATGAAAATGGCCAATTTACTCACTCTTAGTTCTCAAAAAGGGTTTCTTCACCCCGGGAAGTTAATTAAATACCATTTGGAGGCATTTAATGTTAGAGCAAAAACGGCTGATTTTCGACAAAAGAGATAACACCCCCCCATTACGTCATGCTTCAGAAATGTGGAAAATGGTCCGTTTTCAAATGTTTTATTTTTGAACGTCAGTTCACATTTGTAGGTGGATCATCAGTGTTAGAGCTAAAATTAGCATGTTTAAAGTGATTTTCATGCTTCCAGGGGCTCGGGAAGTTAATTAAATACCATTTGGAGGCATTTAATGTTAGAGCAAAAACGGCTGATTGTCGACAAAAGAGATAACACCCCCCCATTACGTCATGCTTCAGAAATGTGGAAAATGGTCCGTTTTCAAATGTTTTATTTTTGAACGTCAGTTCACATTTGTAGGTGGATCATCAGTGTTAGAGCTAAAATTAGCATGTTTAAAGTGATTTTCATGCTTCCAGGGGCTCGGGAAGTTAATTAAATACCATTTGGAGGCATTTAATGTTCGAGCAAAAACGGCTGATTTTCGACAAAAGAGATAACACCCACCCATTACGTCATGCTTCAGAAATGTGGAAAATGGTCCGTTTTCAAATGTTTTATTTTTGAACGTCAGTTCACATTTGTAGGTGGATCATCAGTGTTAGAGCTAAAATTTGCATGTTTAAAGTGATTTTCATGCTTCCAGGGGCTCGGGAAGTTAATTAAATACCATTTGGAGGCATTTAATGTTCGAGCAAAATCGGCTGATTTTCGACAAAAGAGATAACACCCCCCCATTACGTCATGCTTCAGAAATGTGGAAAATGGTCCGTTTTCAAATGTTTTATTTTTGAACGTCAGTTCACATTTGTAGGTGGATCATCAGTGTTAGAGCTAAAATTAGCATTTTTAAAGTGAATTTCATGCTTCCAGGGGCTCGGGAAGTTAATTAAATACCATTTGGAGGCATTTAATGTTAGAGCAAAAACGGCTGATTTTCGACAAAAGAGATAACACCCCCCCATTACGTCATGCTTCAGAAATGTGGAAAATGGTCCGTTTTCAAATGTTTTATTTTTGAACGTCAGTTCACATTTGTAGGTGGATCATCAGTGTTAGAGCTAAAATTAGCATGTTTAAAGTGATTTTCATGCTTCCAGGGGCTCGGGAAGTTAATTAAATACCATTTGGAGGCATTTAATGTTCGAGCAAAAACGGCTGATTTTTGACAAAAGAGATAACACCCCCCCATTACGTCAGGCTTCAGAAATGTGGAAAATGGTCCGTTTTCAAATGTTTTATTTTTGAACGTCAGTTCACATTTGTAGGTGGATCATCAGTGTTAGAGCTAAAATTAGCATGTTTAAAGTGATTTTCATGCTTCCAGGGGCCCAAAACACAAGATTTATGGAATGGTTAAAAGTGCATGAAAATGGCCAATTTACTCACTCTGAGTTCTCAAAAAGGGTTTCTTCACCCCGGGAAGTTAATTAAATACCATTTGGAGGCATTTAATGTTCGAGCAAAAACGGCTGATTTTCGACAAAAGAGATAACACCCCCCCATTACGTCATGCTTCAGAAATGTGGAAAATGGTCCGTTTTCAAATGTTTTATTTTTGAACGTCAGTTCACATTTGTAGGTGGATCATCAGTGTTAGAGCTAAAATTAGCATGTTTAAAGTGATTTTCATGCTTCCAGGGGCTCGGGAAGTTAATTAAATACCATTTGGAGGCATTTAATGTTCGAGCAAAAACGGCTGATTTTCGACAAAAGAGATAACACCCCCCCCATTACGTCATGCTTCAGAAATGTGGAAAATGGTCCGTTTTCAAATGTTTTATTTTTGAACGTCAGTTCACATTTGTAGGTGGATCATCAGTGTTAGAGCTAAAATTAGCATGTTTAAAGTGATTTTCATGCTTCCAGGGGCTCGGGAAGTTAATTAAATACCATTTGGAGGCATTTAATGTTCGAGCAAAAACGGCTGATTTTCGACAAAAGAGATAACACCCCCCCATTACGTCATGCTTCAGAAATGTGGAAAATGGTCCGTTTTCAAATGTTTTATTTTTGAACGTCAGTTCACATTTGTAGGTGGATCATCAGTGTTAGAGCTAAAATTAGCATGTTTAAAGTGATTTTCATGCTTCCAGGGGCTCGGGAAGTTAATTAAATACCATTTGGAGGCATTTAATGTTCGAGCAAAAACGGCTGATTTTCGACAAAAGAGATAACACCCCCCCATTACGTCATGCTTCAGAAATGTGGAAAATGGTCCGTTTTCAAATGTTTTATTTTTGAACGTCAGTTCACATTTGTAGGTGGATCATCAGTGTTAGAGCTAAAATTAGCATTTTTAAAGTGAATTTCATGCTTCCAGGGGCTCGGGAAGTTAATTAAATACCATTTGGAGGCATTTAATGTTCGAGCAAAAACGGCTGATTTTCGACAAAAGAGATAACACCCCCCCCATTACGTCAGGCTTCAGAAATGTGGAAAATGGTCCGTTTTCAAATGTTTTATTTTTGAACGTCAGTTCACATTTGTAGGTGGATCATCAGTGTTAGAGCTAAAATTAGCATGTTTAAAGTGATTTTCATGCTTCCAGGGGCCCAAAACACAAGATTTATGGAATGGTTAAAAGTGCATGAAAATGGCCAATTTACTCACTCTGAGTTCTCAAAAAGGGTTTCTTCACCCCGGGAAGTTAATTAAATACCATTTGGAGGCATTTAATGTTCGAGCAAAAACGGCTGATTTTCGACAAAAGAGATAACACCCCCCCATTACGTCATGCTTCAGAAATGTGGAAAATGGTCCGTTTTCAAATGTTTTATTTTTGAACGTCAGTTCACATTTGTAGGTGGATCATCAGTGTTAGAGCTAAAATTAGCATGTTTAAAGGGATTTTCATGCTTCCAGGGGCTCGGGAAGTTAATTAAATACCATTTGGAGGCATTTAATGTTCGAGCAAAAACGGCTGATTTTCGACAAAAGAGATAACACCCCCCCCATTACGTCATGCTTCAGAAATGTGGAAAATGGTCCGTTTTCAAATGTTTTATTTTTGAACGTCAGTTCACATTTGTAGGTGGATCATCAGTGTTAGAGCTAAAATTAGCATGTTTAAAGTGATTTTCATGCTTCCAGGGGCTCGGGAAGTTAATTAAATACCATTTGGAGGCATTTAATGTTCGAGCAAAAACGGCTGATTTTCGACAAAAGAGATAACACCACCCCATTACGTCATGCTTCAGAAATGTGGAAAATGGTCCATTTTCAAATGTTTTATTTTTGAACGTCAGTTCACATTTGTAGGTGGATCATCAGTGTTAGAGCTAAAATTAGCATGTTTAAAGTGATTTTCATGCTTCCAGGGGCTCGGGAAGTTAATTAAATACCATTTGGAGGCATTTAATGTTCGAGCAAAAACGGCTGATTTTCGACAAAAGAGATAACACCCCCCCATTACGTCATGCTTCAGAAATGTGGAAAATGGTCCGTTTTCAAATGTTTTATTTTTGAACGTCAGTTCACATTTGTAGGTGGATCATCAGTGTTAGAGCTAAAATTAGCATGTTTAAAGTGATTTTCATGCTTCCAGGGGCTCGGGAAGTTAATTAAATACCATTTGGAGGCATTTAATGTTCGAGCAAAAACGGCTGATTTTCGACAAAAGAGATAACACCCCCCCCATTACGTCATGCTTCAGAAATGTGGAAAATGGTCCGTTTTCAAATGTTTTATTTTTGAACGTCAGTTCACATTTGTAGGTGGATCATCAGTGTTAGAGCTAAAATTAGCATGTTTAAAGTGATTTTCATGCTTCCAGGGGCTCGGGAAGTTAATTAAATACCATTTGGAGGCATTTAATGTTCGAGCAAAAACGGCTGATTTTCGACAAAAGAGATAACACCCCCCCATTACGTCATGCTTCAGAAATGTGGAAAATGGTCCGTTTTCAAATGTTTTATTTTTGAACGTCAGTTCACATTTGTAGGTGGATCATCAGTGTTAGAGCTAAAATTAGCATGTTTAAAGTGATTTTCATGCTTCCAGGGGCTCGGGAAGTTAATTAAATACCATTTGGAGGCATTTAATGTTCGAGCAAAAACGGCTGATTTTCGACAAAAGAGATAACACCCCCCCATTACGTCATGCTTCAGAAATGTGGAAAATGGTCCGTTTTCAAATGTTTTATTTTTGAACGTCAGTTCACATTTGTAGGTGGATCATCAGTGTTAGAGCTAAAATTAGCATTTTTAAAGTGAATTTCATGCTTCCAGGGGCTCGGGAAGTTAATTAAATACCATTTGGAGGCATTTAATGTTCGAGCAAAAACGGCTGATTTTCGACAAAAGAGATAACACCCCCCCCATTACGTCAGGCTTCAGAAATGTGGAAAATGGTCCGTTTTCAAATGTTTTATTTTTGAACGTCAGTTCACATTTGTAGGTGGATCATCAGTGTTAGAGCTAAAATTAGCATGTTTAAAGTGATTTTCATGCTTCCAGGGGCCCAAAACACAAGATTTATGGAATGGTTAAAAGTGCATGAAAATGGCCAATTTACTCACTCTGAGTTCTCAAAAAGGGTTTCTTCACCCCGGGAAGTTAATTAAATACCATTTGGAGGCATTTAATGTTCGAGCAAAAACGGCTGATTTTCGACAAAAGAGATAACACCCCCCCATTACGTCATGCTTCAGAAATGTGGAAAATGGTCCGTTTTCAAATGTTTTATTTTTGAACGTCAGTTCACATTTGTAGGTGGATCATCAGTGTTAGAGCTAAAATTAGCATGTTTAAAGGGATTTTCATGCTTCCAGGGGCTCGGGAAGTTAATTAAATACCATTTGGAGGCATTTAATGTTCGAGCAAAAACGGCTGATTTTCGACAAAAGAGATAACACCCCCCCCATTACGTCATGCTTCAGAAATGTGGAAAATGGTCCGTTTTCAAATGTTTTATTTTTGAACGTCAGTTCACATTTGTAGGTGGATCATCAGTGTTAGAGCTAAAATTAGCATGTTTAAAGTGATTTTCATGCTTCCAGGGGCTCGGGAAGTTAATTAAATACCATTTGGAGGCATTTAATGTTCGAGCAAAAACGGCTGATTTTCGACAAAAGAGATAACACCACCCCATTACGTCATGCTTCAGAAATGTGGAAAATGGTCCATTTTCAAATGTTTTATTTTTGAACGTCAGTTCACATTTGTAGGTGGATCATCAGTGTTAGAGCTAAAATTAGCATGTTTAAAGTGATTTTCATGCTTCCAGGGGCTCGGGAAGTTAATTAAATACCATTTGGAGGCATTTAATGTTCGAGCAAAAACGGCTGATTTTCGACAAAAGAGATAACACCCCCCCATTACGTCATGCTTCAGAAATGTGGAAAATGGTCCGTTTTCAAATGTTTTATTTTTGAACGTCAGTTCACATTTGTAGGTGGATCATCAGTGTTAGAGCTAAAATTAGCATGTTTAAAGTGATTTTCATGCTTCCAGGGGCTCGGGAAGTTAATTAAATACCATTTGGAGGCATTTAATGTTCGAGCAAAAACGGCTGATTTTCGACAAAAGAGATAACACCACCCCATTACGTCATGCTTCAGAAATGTGGAAAATGGTCCGTTTTCAAATGTTTTATTTTTGAACGTCAGTTCACATTTGTAGGTGGATCATCAGTGTTAGAGCTAAAATTAGCATGTTTAAAGTGATTTTCATGCTTCCAGGGGCTCGGGAAGTTAATTAAATACCATTTGGAGGCATTTAATGTTCGAGCAAAAACGGCTGATTTTCGACAAAAGAGATAACACCCCCCATTACGTCGTGCTTCAGAAATGTGGAAAATGGTCCGTTTTCAAATGTTTTATTTTTGAACGTCAGTTCACATTTGTAGGTGGATCATCAGTGTTAGAGCTAAAATTAGCATGTTTAAAGTGATTTTCATGCTTCCAGGGGCTCGGGAAGTTAATTAAATACCATTTGGAGGCATTTAATGTTCGAGTAAAAACGGCTGATTTTCGACAAAAGAGATAACACCCCCCCATTACGTCATGCTTCAGAAATGTGGAAAATGGTCCGTTTTCAAATGTTTATTTTTGAACGTCAGTTCACATTTGTAGGTGGATCATCAGTGTTAGAGCTAAAATTAGCATGTTTAAAGTGATTTTCATGCTTCCAGGGGCTCGGGAAGTTAATTAAATACCATTTGGAGGCATTTAATGTTAGAGCAAAAACGGCTGATTTTCGACAAAAGAGATAACACCCCCCCATTACGTCATGCTTCAGAAATGTGGAAAATGGTCCGTTTTCAAATGTTTTATTTTTGAACGTCAGTTCACATTTGTAGGTGGATCATCAGTGTTAGAGCTAAAATTAGCATGTTTAAAGTGATTTTCATGCTTCCAGGGGCTCGGGAAGTTAATTAAATACCATTTGGAGGCATTTAATGTTCGAGCAAAAACGGCTGATTTTCGACAAAAGAGATAACACCCCCCCATTACGTCATGCTTCAGAAATGTGGAAAATGGTCCGTTTTCAAATGTTTTATTTTTGAACGTCAGTTCACATTTGTAGGTGGATCATCAGTGTTAGAGCTAAAATTAGCATGTTTAAAGTGATTTTCATGCTTCCAGGGGCTCGGGAAGTTAATTAAATACCATTTGGAGGCATTTAATGTTCGAGCAAAAACGGCTGATTTTCGACAAAAGAGATAACACCCCCCCATTACGTCATGCTTCAGAAATGTGGAAAATGGTCCGTTTTCAAATGTTTTATTTTTGAACGTCAGTTCACATTTGTAGGTGGATCATCAGTGTTAGAGCTAAAATGAGCATGTTTAAAGTGATTTTCATGCTTCCAGGGGCTCGGGAAGTTAATTAAATACCATTTGGAGGCATTTAATGTTCGAGCAAAAACGGCTGATTTTCGACAAAAGAGATAACACCCCCCTATTACGTCATGCTTCAGAAATGTGGAAAATGGTCAGTTTTCAAATGTTTTATTTTTGAACGTCAGTTCACATTTGTAGGTGGATCATCAGTGTTAGAGCTAAAATTAGCATGTTTAAAGTTATTTTCATGCTTCCAGGGGCTCGGGAAGTTAATTAAATACCATTTGGAGGCATTTAATGTTCGAGCAAAAACGGCTGATTTTCGACAAAAGAGATAACACCCCCCCATTACGTCATGCTTCAGAAATGTGGAAAATGGTCCGTTTTCAAATGTTTTATTTTTGAACGTCAGTTCACATTTGTAGGTGGATCATCAGTGTTAGAGCTAAAATTAGCATGTTTAAAGTGATTTTCATGCTTCCAGGGGCCCAAAACACAAGATTTATGGAATGGTTAAAAGTGCATGAAAATGGCCAATTTACTCACTCTGAGTTCTCAAAAAGGGTTTCTTCACCCCGGGAAGTTAATTAAATACCATTTGGAGGCATTTAATGTTCGAGCAAAAACGGCTGATTTTCGACAAAAGAGATAACACCCCCCCATTACGTCATGCTTCAGAAATGTGGAAAATGGTCCGTTTTCAAATGTTTTATTTTTGAACGTCAGTTCACATTTGTAGGTGGATCATCAGTGTTAGAGCTAAAATTAGCATGTTTAAAGTGATTTTCATGCTTCCAGGGGCTCGGGAAGTTAATTAAATACCATTTGGAGGCATTTAATGTTCGAGCAAAAACGGCTGATTTTCGACAAAAGAGATAACACCCCCCCCATTACGTCATGCTTCAGAAATGTGGAAAATGGTCCGTTTTCAAATGTTTTATTTTTGAACGTCAGTTCACATTTGTAGGTGGATCATCAGTGTTAGAGCTAAAATTAGCATGTTTAAAGTGATTTTCATGCTTCCAGGGGCTCGGGAAGTTAATTAAATACCATTTGGAGGCATTTAATGTTCGAGCAAAAACGGCTGATTTTCGACAAAAGAGATAACACCCCCCTATTACGTCATGCTTCAGAAATGTGGAAAATGGTCAGTTTTCAAATGTTTTATTTTTGAACGTCAGTTCACATTTGTAGGTGGATCATCAGTGTTAGAGCTAAAATTAGCATGTTTAAAGTGATTTTCATGCTTCCAGGGGCTCGGGAAGTTAATTAAATACCATTTGGAGGCATTTAATGTTCGAGCAAAAACGGCTGATTTTCGACAAAAGAGATAACACCCCCCCATTACGTCATGCTTCAGAAATGTGGAAAATGGTCCGTTTTCAAATGTTTTATTTTTGAACGTCAGTTCACATTTGTAGGTGGATCATCAGTGTTAGAGCTAAAATTAGCATGTTTAAAGTGATTTTCATGCTTCCAGGGGCCCAAAACACAAGATTTATGGAATGGTTAAAAGTGCATGAAAATGGCCAATTTACTCACTCTGAGTTCTCAAAAAGGGTTTCTTCACCCCGGGAAGTTAATTAAATACCATTTGGAGGCATTTAATGTTCGAGCAAAAACGGCTGATTTTCGACAAAAGAGATAACACCCCCCCATTACGTCATGCTTCAGAAATGTGGAAAATGGTCCGTTTTCAAATGTTTTATTTTTGAACGTCAGTTCACATTTGTAGGTGGATCATCAGTGTTAGAGCTAAAATTAGCATGTTTAAAGTGATTTTCATGCTTCCAGGGGCTCGGGAAGTTAATTAAATACCATTTGGAGGCATTTATTGTTCGAGCAAAAACGGCTGATTTTCGACAAAAGAGAGAACACCCCCCCCATTACGTCATGCTTCAGAAATGTGGAAAATGGTCCGTTTTCAAATGTTTTATTTTTGAACGTCAGTTCACATTTGTAGGTGGATCATCAGTGTTAGAGCTAAAATTAGCATGTTTAAAGTGATTTTCATGCTTCCAGGGGCTCGGGAAGTTAATTAAATACCATTTGGAGGCATTTAATGTTCGAGCAAAAACGGCTGATTTTCGACAAAAGAGATAACACCCCCCCATTACGTCATGCTTCAGAAATGTGGAAAATGGTCCGTTTTCAAATGTTTTATTTTTGAACGTCAGTTCACATTTGTAGGTGGATCATCAGTGTTAGAGCTAAAATTAGCATTTTAAAGTGAATTTCATGCTTCCAGGGGCTCGGGAAGTTAATTAAATACCATTTGGAGGCATTTAATGTTAGAGCAAAAACGGCTGATTTTCGACAAAAGAGATAACACCCCCCCATTACGTCATGCTTCAGAAATGTGGAAAATGGTCCGTTTTCAAATGTTTTATTTTTGAACGTCAGTTCACATTTGTAGGTGGATCATCAGTGTTAGAGCTAAAATTAGCATGTTTAAAGTGATTTTCATGCTTCCAGGGGCTCGGGAAGTTAGTTAAATACCATTTGGAGGCATTTAATGTTCGAGCAAAAACGGCTGATTTTCGACAAAAGAGATAACACCCCCCCATTACGTCAGGCTTCAGAAATATGGAAAATGGTCCGTTTTCAAATGTTTTATTTTTGAACGTCAGTTCACATTTGTAGGTGGATCATCAGTGTTAGAGCTAAAATTAGCATGTTTAAAGTGATTTTCATGCTTCCAGGGGCCCAAAACACAAGATTTATGGAATGGTTAAAAGTGCATGAAAATGGCCAATTTACTCACTCTGAGTTCTCAAAAAGGGTTTCTTCACCCCGGGAAGTTAATTAAATACCATTTGGAGGCATTTAATGTTCGAGCAAAAACGGCTGATTTTCGACAAAAGAGATAACACCCCCCCATTACGTCATGCTTCAGAAATGTGGAAAATGGTCCGTTTTCAAATGTTTTATTTTTGAACGTCAGTTCACATTTGTAGGTGGATCATCAGTGTTAGAGCTAAAATTAGCATGTTTAAAGTGATTTTCATGCTTCCAGGGGCTCGGGAAGTTAATTAAATACCATTTGGAGGCATTTAATGTTCGAGCAAAAACGGCTGATTTTCGACAAAAGTGATAACACCCCCCCATTACGTCATGCTTCAGAAATGTGGAAAATGGTCCGTTTTCAAATGTTTTATTTTTGAACGTCAGTTCACATTTGTAGGTGGATCATCAGTGTTAGAGCTAAAATTAGCATGTTTAAAGTGATTTTCATGCTTCCAGGGGCTCGGGAAGTTAATTAAATACCATTTGGAGGCATTTAATGTTCGTGCAAAAACGGCTGATTTTCGACAAAAGAGATAACACCACCCCATTACGTCATGCTTCAGAAATGTGGAAAATGGTCCATTTTCAAATGTTTTATTTTTGAACGTCAGTTCACATTTGTAGGTGGATCATCAGTGTTAGAGCTAAAATTAGCATGTTTAAAGTGATTTTCATGCTTCCAGGGGCTCGGGAAGTTAATTAAATACCATTTGGAGGCATTTAATGTTCGAGCAAAAACGGCTGATTTTCGACAAAAGAGATAACACCCCCCCATTACGTCATGCTTCAGAAATGTGGAAAATGGTCCGTTTTCAAATGTTTTATTTTTGAACGTCAGTTCACATTTGTAGGTGGATCATCAGTGTTAGAGCTAAAATTAGCATGTTTAAAGTGATTTTCATGCTTCCAGGGGCTCGGGAAGTTAATTAAATACCATTTGGAGGCATTTAATGTTCGAGCAAAAACGGCTGATTTTCGACAAAAGAGATAACACCACCCCATTACGTCATGCTTCAGAAATGTGGAAAATGGTCCGTTTTCAAATGTTTTATTTTTGAACGTCAGTTCACATTTGTAGGTGGATCATCAGTGTTAGAGCTAAAATTAGCATGTTTAAAGTGATTTTCATGCTTCCAGGGGCTCGGGAAGTTAATTAAATACCATTTGGAGGCATTTAATGTTCGAGCAAAAACGGCTGATTTTCGACAAAAGAGATAACACCCCCCATTACGTCATGCTTCAGAAATGTGGAAAATGGTCCGTTTTCAAATGTTTTATTTTTGAACTTCAGTTCACATTTGTAGGTGGATCATCAGTGTTAGAGCTAAAATTAGCATGTTTAAAGTGATTTTCATGCTTCCAGGGGCTCGGGAAGTTAATTAAATACCATTTGGAGGCATTTAATGTTCGAGCAAAAACGGCTGATTTTCGACAAAAGAGATAACACCCCCCCATTACGTCATGCTTCAGAAATGTGGAAAATGGTCCGTTTTCAAATGTTTTATTTTTGAACGTCAGTTCACATTTGTAGGTGGATCATCAGTGTTAGAGCTAAAATTAGCATGTTTAAAGTGATTTTCATGCTTCCAGGGGCTCGGGAAGTTAATTAAATACCATTTGGAGGCATTTAATGTTCGAGTAAAAACTGCTGATTTTCGACAAAAGAGATAACACCCCCCCATTACGTCATGCTTCAGAAATGTGGAAAATGGTCCGTTTTCAAATGTTTATTTTTGAACGTCAGTTCACATTTGTAGGTGGATCATCAGTGTTAGAGCTAAAATTAGCATGTTTAAAGTGATTTTCATGCTTCCAGGGGCTCGGGAAGTTAATTAAATACCATTTGGAGGCATTTAATGTTAGAGCAAAAACGGCTGATTTTCGACAAAAGAGATAACACCCCCCCATTACGTCATGCTTCAGAAATGTGGAAAATGGTCCGTTTTCAAATGTTTTATTTTTGAACGTCAGTTCACATTTGTAGGTGGATCATCAGTGTTAGAGCTAAAATTAGCATGTTTAAAGTGATTTTCATGCTTCCAGGGGCTCGGGAAGTTAATTAAATACCATTTGGAGGCATTTAATGTTCGAGCAAAAACGGCTGATTTTCGACAAAAGAGATAACACCCGCCCATTACGTCATGCTTCAGAAATGTGGAAAATGGTCCGTTTTCAAATGTTTTATTTTTGAACGTCAGTTCACATTTGTAGGTGGATCATCAGTGTTAGAGCTAAAATTAGCATGTTTAAAGTGATTTTCATGCTTCCAGGGGCTCGGGAAGTTAATTAAATACCATTTGGAGGCATTTAATGTTCGAGCAAAAACGGCTGATTTTCGACAAAAGAGATAACACCCCCCCATTACGTCATGCTTCAGAAATGTGGAAAATGGTCCGTTTTCAAATGTTTTATTTTTGAACGTCAGTTCACATTTGTAGGTGGATCATCAGTGTTAGAGCTAAAATTAGCATGTTTAAAGTGATTTTCATGCTTCCAGGGGCTCGGGAAGTTAATTAAATACCATTTGGAGGCATTTAATGTTCGAGCAAAAACGGCTGATTTTCGACAAAAGAGATAACACCCCCCTATTACGTCATGCTTCAGAAATGTGGAAAATGGTCAGTTTTCAAATGTTTTATTTTTGAACGTCAGTTCACATTTGTAGGTGGATCATCAGTGTTAGAGCTAAAATTAGCATGTTTAAAGTGATTTTCATGCTTCCAGGGGCTCGGGAAGTTAATTAAATACCATTTGGAGGCATTTAATGTTCGAGCAAAAACGGCTGATTTTCGACAAAAGAGATAACACCCCCCCATTACGTCATGCTTCAGAAATGTGGAAAATGGTCCGTTTTCAAATGTTTTATTTTTGAACGTCAGTTCACATTTGTAGGTGGATCATCAGTGTTAGAGCTAAAATTAGCATGTTTAAAGTGATTTTCATGCTTCCAGGGGCCCAAAACACAAGATTTATGGAATGGTTAAAAGTGCATGAAAATGGCCAATTTACTCACTCTGAGTTCTCAAAAAGGGTTTCTTCACCCCGGGAAGTTAATTAAATACCATTTGGAGGCATTTAATGTTCGAGCAAAAACGGCTGATTTTCGACAAAAGAGATAACACCCCCCCATTACGTCATGCTTCAGAAATGTGGAAAATGGTCCGTTTTCAAATGTTTTATTTTTGAACGTCAGTTCACATTTGTAGGTGGATCATCAGTGTTAGAGCTAAAATTAGCATGTTTAAAGTGATTTTCATGCTTCCAGGGGCTCGGGAAGTTAATTAAATACCATTTGGAGGCATTTAATGTTCGAGCAAAAACGGCTGATTTTCGACAAAAGAGATAACACCCCCCCCATTACGTCATGCTTCAGAAATGTGGAAAATGGTCCGTTTTCAAATGTTTTATTTTTGAACGTCAGTTCACATTTGTAGGTGGATCATCAGTGTTAGAGCTAAAATTAGCATGTTTAAAGTGATTTTCATGCTTCCAGGGGCCCAAAACACAAGATTTATGGAATGGTTAAAAGTGCATGAAAATGGCCAATTTACTCGCTCTGAGTTCTCAAAAAGGGTTTCTTCACCCCGGGAAGTTAATTAAATACCATTTGGAGGCATTTAATGTTCGAGCAAAAACGGCTGATTTTCGACAAAAGAGATAACACCCCCCCATTACGTCATGCTTCAGAAATGTGGAAAATGGTCCGTTTTCAAATGTTTTATTTTTGAACGTCAGTTCACATTTGTAGGTGGATCATCAGTGTTAGAGCTAAAATTAGCATGTTTAAAGTGATTTTCATGCTTCCAGGGGCTCGGGAAGTTAATTAAATACCATTTGGAGGCATTTAATGTTCGAGCAAAAACGGCTGATTTTCGACAAAAGAGATAACACCCCCTCATTACGTCATGCTTCAGAAATGTGGAAAATGGTCTGTTTTCAAATGTTTTATTTTTGAACGTCAGTTCACATTTGTAGGTGGATCATCAGTGTTAGAGCTAAAATTAGCATGTTTAAAGTGATTTTCATGCTTCCAGGGGCTCGGGAAGTTAATTAAATACCATTTGGAGGCATTTAATGTTCGAGCAAAAACGGCTGATTTTCGACAAAAGAGATAACACCCCCCCATTACGTCATGCTTCAGAAATGTGGAAAATGGTCCGTTTTCAAATGTTTTATTTTTGAAAGTCAGTTCACATTTGTAGGTGGATCATCAGTGTTAGAGCTAAAATTAGCATGTTTAAAGTGATTTTCATGCTTCCAGGGGCCCAAAACACAAGATTCATGGAATGGTTAAAAGTGCATGAAAATGGCCAATTTACTCACTCTGAGTTCTCAAAAAGGGTTTCTTCACCCCGGGAAGTTAATTAAATACCATTTGGAGGCATTTAATGTTAGAGCAAAAACGGCTGATTTTCGACAAAAGAGATAACACCCCCCCATTACGTCATGCTTCAGAAATGTGGAAAATGGTCCGTTTTCAAATGTTTTATTTTTGAACGTCAGTTCACATTTGTAGGTGGATCATCAGTGTTAGAGCTAAAATTAGCATGTTTAAAGTGATTTTCATGCTTCCAGGGGCTCGGGAAGTTAATTAAATACCATTTGGAGGCATTTAATGTTAGAGCAAAAACGGCTGATTGTCGACAAAAGAGATAACACCCCCCCATTACGTCATGCTTCAGAAATGTGGAAAATGGTCCGTTTTCAAATGTTTTATTTTTGAACGTCAGTTCACATTTGTAGGTGGATCATCAGTGTTAGAGCTAAAATTAGCATGTTTAAAGTGATTTTCATGCTTCCAGGGGCTCGGGAAGTTAATTAAATACCATTTGGAGGCATTTAATGTTCGAGCAAAAACGGCTGATTTTCGACAAAAGAGATAACACCCCCCCATTACGTCATGCTTCAGAAATGTGGAAAATGGTCCGTTTTCAAATGTTTTATTTTTGAACGTCAGTTCACATTTGTAGGTGGATCATCAGTGTTAGAGCTAAAATTAGCATGTTTAAAGTGATTTTCATGCTTCCAGGGGCTCGGGAAGTTAATTAAATACCATTTGGAGGCATTTAATGTTCGAGCAAAAACGGCTGATTTTCGACAAAAGAGATAACACCCCCCCATTACGTCATGCTTCAGAAATGTGGAAAATGGTCCGTTTTCAAATGTTTTATTTTTGAACGTCAGTTCACATTTGTAGGTGGATCATCAGTGTTAGAGCTAAAATTAGCATTTTTAAAGTGAATTTCATGCTTCCAGGGGCTCGGGAAGTTAATTAAATACCATTTGGAGGCATTTAATGTTAGAGCAAAAACGGCTGATTTTCGACAAAAGAGATAACACCCCCCCATTACGTCATGCTTCAGAAATGTGGAAAATGGTCCGTTTTCAAATGTTTTATTTTTGAACGTCAGTTCACATTTGTAGGTGGATCATCAGTGTTAGAGCTAAAATTAGCATGTTTAAAGTGATTTTCATGCTTCCAGGGGCTCGGGAAGTTAATTAAATACCATTTGGAGGCATTTAATGTTCGAGCAAAAACGGCTGATTTTCGACAAAAGAGATAACACCCCCCCATTACGTCAGGCTTCAGAAATGTGGAAAATGGTCCGTTTTCAAATGTTTTATTTTTGAACGTCAGTTCACATTTGTAGGTTGATCATCAGTGTTAGAGCTAAAATTAGCATGTTTAAAGTGATTTTCATGCTTCCAGGGGCCCAAAACACAAGATTTATGGAATGGTTAAAAGTGCATGAAAATGGCCAATTTACTCACTCTGAGTTCTCAAAAAGGGTTTCTTCACCCCGGGAAGTTAATTAAATACCATTTGGAGGCATTTAATGTTCGAGCAAAAACGGCTGATTTTCGACAAAAGAGATAACACCCCCCCATTACGTCATGCTTCAGAAATGTGGAAAATGGTCCGTTTTCAAATGTTTTATTTTTGAACGTCAGTTCACATTTGTAGGTGGATCATCAGTGTTAGAGCTAAAATTAGCATGTTTAAAGTGATTTTCATGCTTCCAGGGGCTCGGGAAGTTAATTAAATACCATTTGGAGGCATTTAATGTTCGAGCAAAAACGGCTGATTTTCGACAAAAGAGATAACACCCCCCCATTACGTCATGCTTCAGAAATGTGGAAAATGGTCCGTTTTCAAATGTTTTATTTTTGAACGTCAGTTCACATTTGTAGGTGGATCATCAGTGTTAGAGCTAAAATTAGCATGTTTAAAGTGATTTTCATGCTTCCAGGGGCTCGGGAAGTTAATTAAATACCATTTGGAGGCATTTAATGTTCGAGCAAAAACGGCTGATTTTCGACAAAAGAGATAACACCCCCCCATTACGTCATGCTTCAGAAATGTGGAAAATGGTCCGTTTTCAAATGTTTTATTTTTGAACGTCAGTTCACATTTGTAGGTGGATCATCAGTGTTAGAGCTAAAATTAGCATTTTTAAAGTGATTTCATGCTTCCAGGGGCTCGGGAAGTTAATTAAATACCATTTGGAGGCATTTAATGTTCGAGCAAAAACTGCTGATTTTCGACAAAAGAGATAACACCCCCCCATTACGTCATGCTTCAGAAATGTGGAAAATGGTCCGTTTTCAAATGTTTTATTTTTGAACGTCAGTTCACATTTGTAGGTGGATCATCAGTGTTAGAGCTAAAATTAGCATGTTTAAAGTGATTTTCATGCTTCCAGGGGCTCGGGAAGTTAATTAAATACCATTTGGAGGCATTTAATGTTCGAGCAAAAACGGCTGATTTTCGACAAAAGAGATAACACCCCCTCATTACGTCATGCTTCAGAAATGTGGAAAATGGTCTGTTTTCAAATGTTTTATTTTTGAACGTCAGTTCACATTTGTAGGTGGATCATCAGTGTTAGAGCTAAAATTAGCATGTTTAAAGTGATTTTCATGCTTCCAGGGGCTCGGGAAGTTAATTAAATACCATTTGGAGGCATTTAATGTTCGAGCAAAAACGGCTGATTTTCGACAAAAGAGATAACACCCCCCCATTACGTCATGCTTCAGAAATGTGGAAAATGGTCCGTTTTCAAATGTTTTATTTTTGAAAGTCAGTTCACATTTGTAGGTGGATCATCAGTGTTAGAGCTAAAATTAGCATGTTTAAAGTGATTTTCATGCTTCCAGGGGCCCAAAACACAAGATTCATGGAATGGTTAAAAGTGCATGAAAATGGCCAATTTACTCACTCTGAGTTCTCAAAAAGGGTTTCTTCACCCCGGGAAGTTAATTAAATACCATTTGGAGGCATTTAATGTTAGAGCAAAAACGGCTGATTTTCGACAAAAGAGATAACACCCCCCCATTACGTCATGCTTCAGAAATGTGGAAAATGGTCCGTTTTCAAATGTTTTATTTTTGAACGTCAGTTCACATTTGTAGGTGGATCATCAGTGTTAGAGCTAAAATTAGCATGTTTAAAGTGATTTTCATGCTTCCAGGGGCTCGGGAAGTTAATTAAATACCATTTGGAGGCATTTAATGTTAGAGCAAAAACGGCTGATTGTCGACAAAAGAGATAACACCCCCCCATTACGTCATGCTTCAGAAATGTGGAAAATGGTCCGTTTTCAAATGTTTTATTTTTGAACGTCAGTTCACATTTGTAGGTGGATCATCAGTGTTAGAGCTAAAATTAGCATGTTTAAAGTGATTTTCATGCTTCCAGGGGCTCGGGAAGTTAATTAAATACCATTTGGAGGCATTTAATGTTCGAGCAAAAACGGCTGATTTTCGACAAAAGAGATAACACCCCCCCATTACGTCATGCTTCAGAAATGTGGAAAATGGTCCGTTTTCAAATGTTTTATTTTTGAACGTCAGTTCACATTTGTAGGTGGATCATCAGTGTTAGAGCTAAAATTAGCATGTTTAAAGTGATTTTCATGCTTCCAGGGGCTCGGGAAGTTAATTAAATACCATTTGGAGGCATTTAATGTTCGAGCAAAAACGGCTGATTTTCGACAAAAGAGATAACACCCCCCCATTACGTCATGCTTCAGAAATGTGGAAAATGGTCCGTTTTCAAATGTTTTATTTTTGAACGTCAGTTCACATTTGTAGGTGGATCATCAGTGTTAGAGCTAAAATTAGCATTTTTAAAGTGAATTTCATGCTTCCAGGGGCTCGGGAAGTTAATTAAATACCATTTGGAGGCATTTAATGTTAGAGCAAAAACGGCTGATTTTCGACAAAAGAGATAACACCCCCCCATTACGTCATGCTTCAGAAATGTGGAAAATGGTCCGTTTTCAAATGTTTTATTTTTGAACGTCAGTTCACATTTGTAGGTGGATCATCAGTGTTAGAGCTAAAATTAGCATGTTTAAAGTGATTTTCATGCTTCCAGGGGCTCGGGAAGTTAATTAAATACCATTTGGAGGCATTTAATGTTCGAGCAAAAACGGCTGATTTTCGACAAAAGAGATAACACCCCCCCATTACGTCAGGCTTCAGAAATGTGGAAAATGGTCCGTTTTCAAATGTTTTATTTTTGAACGTCAGTTCACATTTGTAGGTGGATCATCAGTGTTAGAGCTAAAATTAGCATGTTTAAAGTGATTTTCATGCTTCCAGGGGCCCAAAACACAAGATTTATGGAATGGTTAAAAGTGCATGAAAATGGCCAATTTACTCACTCTGAGTTCTCAAAAAGGGTTTCTTCACCCCGGGAAGTTAATTAAATACCATTTGGAGGCATTTAATGTTCGAGCAAAAACGGCTGATTTTCGACAAAAGAGATAACACCCCCCCATTACGTCATGCTTCAGAAATGTGGAAAATGGTCCGTTTTCAAATGTTTTATTTTTGAACGTCAGTTCACATTTGTAGGTGGATCATCAGTGTTAGAGCTAAAATTAGCATGTTTAAAGTGATTTTCATGCTTCCAGGGGCTCGGGAAGTTAATTAAATACCATTTGGAGGCATTTAATGTTCGAGCAAAAACGGCTGATTTTCGACAAAAGAGATAACACCCCCCCATTACGTCATGCTTCAGAAATGTGGAAAATGGTCCGTTTTCAAATGTTTTATTTTTGAACGTCAGTTCACATTTGTAGGTGGATCATCAGTGTTAGAGCTAAAATTAGCATGTTTAAAGTGATTTTCATGCTTCCAGGGGCTCGGGAAGTTAATTAAATACCATTTGGAGGCATTTAATGTTCGAGCAAAAACGGCTGATTTTCGACAAAAGAGATAACACCCCCCCATTACGTCATGCTTCAGAAATGTGGAAAATGGTCCGTTTTCAAATGTTTTATTTTTGAACGTCAGTTCACATTTGTAGGTGGATCATCAGTGTTAGAGCTAAAATTAGCATTTTTAAAGTGATTTCATGCTTCCAGGGGCTCGGGAAGTTAATTAAATACCATTTGGAGGCATTTAATGTTAGAGCAAAAACGGCTGATTTTCGACAAAAGAGATAACACCCCCCCATTACGTCATGCTTCAGAAATGTGGAAAATGGTCCGTTTTCAAATGTTTTATTTTTGAACGTCAGTTCACATTTGTAGGTGGATCATCAGTGTTAGAGCTAAAATTAGCATGTTTAAAGTGATTTTCATGCTTCCAGGGGCTCGGGAAGTTAATTAAATACCATTTGGAGGCATTTAATGTTCGAGCAAAAACGGCTGATTTTCGACAAAAGAGATAACACCCCCCCATTACGTCAGGCTTCAGAAATGTGGAAAATGGTCCGTTTTCAAATGTTTTATTTTTGAACGTCAGTTCACATTTGTAGGTGGATCATCAGTGTTAGAGCTAAAATTAGCATGTTTAAAGTGATTTTCATGCTTCCAGGGGCCCAAAACACAAGATTTATGGAATGGTTAAAAGTGCATGAAAATGGCCAATTTACTCACTCTGAGTTCTCAAAAAGGGTTTCTTCACCCCGGGAAGTTAATTAAATACCATTTGGAGGCATTTAATGTTCGAGCAAAAACGGCTGATTTTCGACAAAAGAGATAACACCCCCCCATTACGTCATGCTTCAGAAATGTGGAAAATGGTCCGTTTTCAAATGTTTTATTTTTGAACGTCAGTTCACATTTGTAGGTGGATCATCAGTGTTAGAGCTAAAATTAGCATGTTTAAAGTGATTTTCATGCTTCCAGGGGCTCGGGAAGTTAATTAAATACCATTTGGAGGCATTTAATGTTCGAGCAAAAACGGCTGATTTTCGACAAAAGAGATAACACCCCCCCCATTACGTCATGCTTCAGAAATGTGGAAAATGGTCCGTTTTCAAATGTTTTATTTTTGAACGTCAGTTCACATTTGTAGGTGGATCATCAGTGTTAGAGCTAAAATTAGCATGTTTAAAGTGATTTTCATGCTTCCAGGGGCTCGGGAAGTTAATTAAATACCATTTGGAGGCATTTAATGTTCGAGCAAAAACGGCTGATTTTCGACAAAAGAGATAACACCACCCCATTACGTCATGCTTCAGAAATGTGGAAAATGGTCCATTTTCAAATGTTTTATTTTTGAACGTCAGTTCACATTTGTAGGTGGATCATCAGTGTTAGAGCTAAAATTAGCATGTTTAAAGTGATTTTCATGCTTCCAGGGGCTCGGGAAGTTAATTAAATACCATTTGGAGGCATTTAATGTTCGAGCAAAAACGGCTGATTTTCGACAAAAGAGATAACACCCCCCCATTACGTCATGCTTCAGAAATGTGGAAAATGGTCCATTTTCAAATGTTTTATTTTTGAACGTCAGTTCACATTTGTAGGTGGATCATCAGTGTTAGAGCTAAAATTAGCATGTTTAAAGTGATTTTCATGCTTCCAGGGGCTCGGGAAGTTAATTAAATACCATTTGGAGGCATTTAATGTTCGAGCAAAAACGGCTGATTTTCGACAAAAGAGATAACACCACCCCATTACGTCATGCTTCAGAAATGTGGAAAATGGTCCGTTTTCAAATGTTTTATTTTTGAACGTCAGTTCACATTTGTAGGTGGATCATCAGTGTTAGAGCTAAAATTAGCATGTTTAAAGTGATTTTCATGCTTCCAGGGGCTCGGGAAGTTAATTAAATACCATTTGGAGGCATTTAATGTTCGAGCAAAAACGGCTGATTTTCGACAAAAGAGATAACACCCCCCATTACGTCATGCTTCAGAAATGTGGAAAATGGTCCGTTTTCAAATGTTTTATTTTTGAACGTCAGTTCACATTTGTAGGTGGATCATCAGTGTTAGAGCTAAAATTAGCATGTTTAAAGTGATTTTCATGCTTCCAGGGGCTCGGGAAGTTAATTAAATACCATTTGGAGGCATTTAATGTTCGAGCAAAAACGGCTGATTTTCGACAAAAGAGATAACACCCCCCCATTACGTCATGCTTCAGAAATGTGGAAAATGGTCCGTTTTCAAATGTTTTATTTTTGAACGTCAGTTCACATTTGTAGGTGGATCATCAGTGTTAGAGCTAAAATTAGCATGTTTAAAGTGATTTTCATGCTTCCAGGGGCTCGGGAAGTTAATTAAATACCATTTGGAGGCATTTAATGTTCGAGTAAAAACGGCTGATTTTCGACAAAAGAGATAACACCCCCCCATTACGTCATGCTTCAGAAATGTGGAAAATGGTCCGTTTTCAAATGTTTATTTTTGAACGTCAGTTCACATTTGTAGGTGGATCATCAGTGTTAGAGCTAAAATTAGCATGTTTAAAGTGATTTTCATGCTTCCAGGGGCTCGGGAAGTTAATTAAATACCATTTGGAGGCATTTAATGTTAGAGCAAAAACGGCTGATTTTCGACAAAAGAGATAACACCCCCCCATTACGTCATGCTTCAGAAATGTGGAAAATGGTCCGTTTTCAAATGTTTTATTTTTGAACGTCAGTTCACATTTGTAGGTGGATCATCAGTGTTAGAGCTAAAATTAGCATGTTTAAAGTGATTTTCATGCTTCCAGGGGCTCGGGAAGTTAATTAAATACCATTTGGAGGCATTTAATGTTCGAGCAAAAACGGCTGATTTTCGACAAAAGAGATAACACCCCCCCATTACGTCATGCTTCAGAAATGTGGAAAATGGTCCGTTTTCAAATGTTTTATTTTTGAACGTCAGTTCACATTTGTAGGTGGATCATCAGTGTTAGAGCTAAAATTAGCATGTTTAAAGTGATTTTCATGCTTCCAGGGGCTCGGGAAGTTAATTAAATACCATTTGGAGGCATTTAATGTTCGAGCAAAAACGGCTGATTTTCGACAAAAGAGATAACACCCCCCCATTACGTCATGCTTCAGAAATGTGGAAAATGGTCCGTTTTCAAATGTTTTATTTTTGAACGTCAGTTCACATTTGTAGGTGGATCATCAGTGTTAGAGCTAAAATTAGCATGTTTAAAGTGATTTTCATGCTTCCAGGGGCTCGGGAAGTTAATTAAATACCATTTGGAGGCATTTAATGTTCGAGCAAAAACGGCTGATTTTCCACAAAAGAGATAACACCCCCCTATTACGTCATGCTTCAGAAATGTGGAAAATGGTCAGTTTTCAAATGTTTTATTTTTGAACGTCAGTTCACATTTGTAGGTGGATCATCAGTGTTAGAGCTAAAATTAGCATGTTTAAAGTGATTTTCATGCTTCCAGGGGCTCGGGAAGTTAATTAAATACCATTTGGAGGCATTTAATGTTCGAGCAAAAACGGCTGATTTTCGACAAAAGAGATAACACCCCCCCATTACGTCATGCTTCAGAAATGTGGAAAATGGTCCGTTTTCAAATGTTTTATTTTTGAACGTCAGTTCACATTTGTAGGTGGATCATCAGTGTTAGAGCTAAAATTAGCATGTTTAAAGTGATTTTCATGCTTCCAGGGGCCCAAAACACAAGATTTATGGAATGGTTAAAAGTGCATGAAAATGGCCAATTTACTCACTCTGAGTTCTCAAAAAGGGTTTCTTCACCCCGGGAAGTTAATTAAATACCATTTGGAGGCATTTAATGTTCGAGCAAAAACGGCTGATTTTCGACAAAAGAGATAACACCCCCCCATTACGTCATGCTTCAGAAATGTGGAAAATGGTCCGTTTTCAAATGTTTTATTTTTGAACGTCAGTTCACATTTGTAGGTGGATCATCAGTGTTAGAGCTAAAATTAGCATGTTTAAAGTGATTTTCATGCTTCCAGGGGCTCGGGAAGTTAATTAAATACCATTTGGAGGCATTTAATGTTCGAGCAAAAACGGCTGATTTTCGACAAAAGAGATAACACCCCCCCCATTACGTCATGCTTCAGAAATGTGGAAAATGGTCCGTTTTCAAATGTTTTATTTTTGAACGTCAGTTCACATTTGTAGGTGGATCATCAGTGTTAGAGCTAAAATTAGCATGTTTAAAGTGATTTTCATGCTTCCAGGGGCCCAAAACACAAGATTTATGGAATGGTTAAAAGTGCATGAAAATGGCCAATTTACTCGCTCTGAGTTCTCAAAAAGGGTTTCTTCACCCCGGGAAGTTAATTAAATACCATTTGGAGGCATTTAATGTTCGAGCAAAAACGGCTGATTTTCGACAAAAGAGATAACACCCCCCCATTACGTCATGCTTCAGAAATGTGGAAAATGGTCCGTTTTCAAATGTTTTATTTTTGAACGTCAGTTCACATTTGTAGGTGGATCATCAGTGTTAGAGCTAAAATTAGCATGTTTAAAGTGATTTTCATGCTTCCAGGGGCTCGGGAAGTTAATTAAATACCATTTGGAGGCATTTAATGTTCGAGCAAAAACGGCTGATTTTCGACAAAAGAGATAACACCCCCCCCATTACGTCATGCTTCAGAAATGTGGAAAATGGTCCGTTTTCAAATGTTTTATTTTTGAACGTCAGTTCACATTTGTAGGTGGATCATCAGTGTTAGAGCTAAAATTAGCATGTTTAAAGTGATTTTCATGCTTCCAGGGGCCCAAAACACAAGATTTATGGAATGGTTAAAAGTGCATGAAAATGGCCAATTTACTCGCTCTGAGTTCTCAAAAAGGGTTTCTTCACCCCGGGAAGTTAATTAAATACCATTTGGAGGCATTTAATGTTCGAGCAAAAACGGCTGATTTTCGACAAAAGAGATAACACCCCCCCATTACGTCATGCTTCAGAAATGTGGAAAATGGTCCGTTTTCAAATGTTTTATTTTTGAACGTCAGTTCACATTTGTAGGTGGATCATCAGTGTTAGAGCTAAAATTAGCATGTTTAAAGTGATTTTCATGCTTCCAGGGGCTCGGGAAGTTAATTAAATACCATTTGGAGGCATTTAATGTTCGAGCAAAAACGGCTGATTTTCGACAAAAGAGATAACACCCCCTCATTACGTCATGCTTCAGAAATGTGGAAAATGGTCCGTTTTCAAATGTTTTATTTTTGAACGTCAGTTCACATTTGTAGGTGGATCATCAGTGTTAGAGCTAAAATTAGCATGTTTAAAGTGATTTTCATGCTTCCAGGGGCTCGGGAAGTTAATTAAATACCATTTGGAGGCATTTAATGTTCGAGCAAAAACGGCTGATTTTCGACAAAAGAGATAACACCCCCCCATTACGTCATGCTTCAGAAATGTGGAAAATGGTCCGTTTTCAAATGTTTTATTTTTGAACGTCAGTTCACATTTGTAGGTGGATCATCAGTGTTAGAGCTAAAATTAGCATGTTTAAAGTGATTTTCATGCTTCCAGGGGCCCAAAACACAAGATTCATGGAATGGTTAAAAGTGCATGAAAATGGCCAATTTACTCACTCTGAGTTCTCAAAAAGGGTTTCTTCACCCCGGGAAGTTAATTAAATACCATTTGGAGGCATTTAATGTTAGAGCAAAAACGGCTGATTTTCGACAAAAGAGATAACACCCCCCCATTACGTCATGCTTCGGAAATGTGGAAAATGGTCCGTTTTCAAATGTTTTATTTTTGAACGTCAGTTCACATTTGTAGGTGGATCATCAGTGTTAGAGCTAAAATTAGCATGTTTAAAGTGATTTTCATGCTTCCAGGGGCTCGGGAAGTTAATTAAATACCATTTGGAGGCATTTAATGTTAGAGCAAAAACGGCTGATTGTCGACAAAAGAGATAACACCCCCCCATTACGTCATGCTTCAGAAATGTGGAAAATGGTCCGTTTTCAAATGTTTTATTTTTGAACGTCAGTTCACATTTGTAGGTGGATCATCAGTGTTAGGGGGTGAGTATAGCATGTTTAAAGTGATTTTCATGCTTCCAGGGGCTCGGGAAGTTAATTAAATACCATTTGGAGGCATTTAATGTTCGAGCAAAAACGGCTGATTTTCGACAAAAGAGATAACACCCCCCCATTACGTCATGCTTCAGAAATGTGGAAAATGGTCCGTTTTCAAATGTTTTATTTTTGAACGTCAGTTCACATTTGTAGGTGGATCATCAGTGTTAGAGCTAAAATTAGCATGTTTAAAGTGATTTTCATGCTTCCAGGGGCTCGGGAAGTTAATTAAATACCATTTGGAGGCATTTAATGTTCGAGCAAAAACGGCTGATTTTCGACAAAAGAGATAACACCCCCCCATTACGTCATGCTTCAGAAATGTGGAAAATGGTCCGTTTTCAAATGTTTTATTTTTGAACGTCAGTTCACATTTGTAGGTGGATCATCAGTGTTAGAGCTAAAATTAGCATGTTTAAAGTGATTTTCATGCTTCCAGGGGCTCGGGAAGTTAATTAAATACCATTTGGAGGCATTTAATGTTCGAGCAAAAACGGCTGATTTTCGACAAAAGAGATAACACCCCCCCATTACGTCATGCTTCAGAAATGTGGAAAATGGTCCGTTTTCAAATGTTTTATTTTTGAACGTCAGTTCACATTTGTAGGTGGATCATCAGTGTTAGAGCTAAAATTAGCATGTTTAAAGTGATTTTCATGCTTCCAGGGGCCCAAAACACAAGATTTATGGAATGGTTAAAAGTGCATGAAAATGGCCAATTTACTCACTCTGAGTTCTCAAAAAGGGTTTCTTCACCCCGGGAAGTTAATTAAATACCATTTGGAGGCATTTAATGTTCGAGCAAAAACGGCTGATTTTCGACAAAAGAGATAACACCCCCCCATTACGTCATGCTTCAGAAATGTGGAAAATGGTCCGTTTTCAAATGTTTTATTTTTGAACGTCAGTTCACATTTGTAGGTGGATCATCAGTGTTAGAGCTAAAATTAGCATGTTTAAAGTGATTTTCATGCTTCCAGGGGCTCGGGAAGTTAATTAAATACCATTTGGAGGCATTTAATGTTCGAGCAAAAACGGCTGATTTTCGACAAAAGAGATAACACCCCCCCCATTACGTCATGCTTCAGAAATGTGGAAAATGGTCCGTTTTCAAATGTTTTATTTTTGAACGTCAGTTCACATTTGTAGGTGGATCATCAGTGTTAGAGCTAAAATTAGCATGTTTAAAGTGATTTTCATGCTTCCAGGGGCTCGGGAAGTTAATTAAATACCATTTGGAGGCATTTAATGTTCGAGCAAAAACGGCTGATTTTCGACAAAAGAGATAACACCACCCCATTACGTCATGCTTCAGAAATGTGGAAAATGGTCCATTTTCAAATGTTTTATTTTTGAACGTCAGTTCACATTTGTAGGTGGATCATCAGTGTTAGAGCTAAAATTAGAATGTTTAAAGTGATTTTCATGCTTCCAGGGGCTCGGGAAGTTAATTAAATACCATTTGGAGGCATTTAATGTTCGAGCAAAAACGGCTGATTTTCGACAAAAGAGATAACACCCCCCCATTACGTCATGCTTCAGAAATGTGGAAAATGGTCCGTTTTCAAATGTTTTATTTTTGAACGTCAGTTCACATTTGTAGGTGGATCATCAGTTTTAGAGCTAAAATTAGCATGTTTAAAGTGATTTTCATGCTTCCAGGGGCTCGGGAAGTTAATTAAATACCATTTGGAGGCATTTAATGTTCAAGCAAAAACGGCTGATTTTCGACAAAAGAGATAACACCACCCCATTACGTCATGCTTCAGAAATGTGGAAAATGGTCCGTTTTCAAATGTTTTATTTTTGAACGTCAGTTCACATTTGTAGGTGGATCATCAGTGTTAGAGCTAAAATTAGCATGTTTAAAGTGATTTTCATGCTTCCAGGGGCTCGGGAAGTTAATTAAATACCATTTGGAGGCATTTAATGTTCGAGCAAAAACGGCTGATTTTCGACAAAAGAGATAACACCCCCCATTACGTCATGCTTCAGAAATGTGGAAAATGGTCCGTTTTCAAATGTTTTATTTTTGAACGTCAGTTCACATTTGTAGGTGGATCATCAGTGTTAGAGCTAAAATTAGCATGTTTAAAGTGATTTTCATGCTTCCAGGGGCTCGGGAAGTTAATTAAATACCATTTGGAGGCATTTAATGTTCGAGCAAAAACGGCTGATTTTCGACAAAAGAGATAACACCCCCCCATTACGTCATGCTTCAGAAATGTGGAAAATGGTCCGTTTTCAAATGTTTTATTTTTGAACGTCAGTTCACATTTGTAGGTGGATCATCAGTGTTAGAGCTAAAATTAGCATGTTTAAAGTGATTTTCATGCTTCCAGGGGCTCGGGAAGTTAATTAAATACCATTTGGAGGCATTTAATGTTCGAGTAAAAACGGCTGATTTTCGACAAAAGAGATAACACCCCCCCATTACGTCATGCTTCAGAAATGTGGAAAATGGTCCGTTTTCAAATGTTTATTTTTGAACGTCAGTTCACATTTGTAGGTGGATCATCAGTGTTAGAGCTAAAATTAGCATGTTTAAAGTGATTTTCATGCTTCCAGGGGCTCGGGAAGTTAATTAAATACCATTTGGAGGCATTTAATGTTAGAGCAAAAACGGCTGATTTTCGACAAAAGAGATAACACCCCCCCATTACGTCATGCTTCAGAAATGTGGAAAATGGTCCGTTTTCAAATGTTTTATTTTTGAACGTCAGTTCACATTTGTAGGTGGATCATCAGTGTTAGAGCTAAAATTAGCATGTTTAAAGTGATTTTCATGCTTCCAGGGGCCCAAAACACAAGATTTATGGAATGGTTAAAAGTGCATGAAAATGGCCAATTTACTCGCTCTGAGTTCTCAAAAAGGGTTTCTTCACCCCGGGAAGTTAATTAAATACCATTTGGAGGCATTTAATGTTCGAGCAAAAACGGCTGATTTTCGACAAAAGAGATAACACCCCCCCATTACGTCATGCTTCAGAAATGTGGAAAATGGTCCGTTTTCAAATGTTTTATTTTTGAACGTCAGTTCACATTTGTAGGTGGATCATCAGTGTTAGAGCTAAAATTAGCATGTTTAAAGTGATTTTCATGCTTCCAGGGGCTCGGGAAGTTAATTAAATACCATTTGGAGGCATTTAATGTTCGAGCAAAAACGGCTGATTTTCGACAAAAGAGATAACACCCCCTCATTACGTCATGCTTCAGAAATGTGGAAAATGGTCCGTTTTCAAATGTTTTATTTTTGAACGTCAGTTCACATTTGTAGGTGGATCATCAGTGTTAGAGCTAAAATTAGCATGTTTAAAGTGATTTTCATGCTTCCAGGGGCTCGGGAAGTTAATTAAATACCATTTGGAGGCATTTAATGTTCGAGCAAAAACGGCTGATTTTCGACAAAAGAGATAACACCCCCCCATTACGTCATGCTTCAGAAATGTGGAAAATGGTCCGTTTTCAAATGTTTTATTTTTGAACGTCAGTTCACATTTGTAGGTGGATCATCAGTGTTAGAGCTAAAATTAGCATGTTTAAAGTGATTTTCATGCTTCCAGGGGCCCAAAACACAAGATTCATGGAATGGTTAAAAGTGCATGAAAATGGCCAATTTACTCACTCTGAGTTCTCAAAAAGGGTTTCTTCACCCCGGGAAGTTAATTAAATACCATTTGGAGGCATTTAATGTTAGAGCAAAAACGGCTGATTTTCGACAAAAGAGATAACACCCCCCCATTACGTCATGCTTCAGAAATGTGGAAAATGGTCCGTTTTCAAATGTTTTATTTTTGAACGTCAGTTCACATTTGTAGGTGGATCATCAGTGTTAGAGCTAAAATTAGCATGTTTAAAGTGATTTTCATGCTTCCAGGGGCTCGGGAAGTTAATTAAATACCATTTGGAGGCATTTAATGTTAGAGCAAAAACGGCTGATTGTCGACAAAAGAGATAACACCCCCCCATTACGTCATGCTTCAGAAATGTGGAAAATGGTCCGTTTTCAAATGTTTTATTTTTGAACGTCAGTTCACATTTGTAGGTGGATCATCAGTGTTAGAGCTAAAATTAGCATGTTTAAAGTGATTTTCATGCTTCCAGGGGCTCGGGAAGTTAATTAAATACCATTTGGAGGCATTTAATGTTCGAGCAAAAACGGCTGATTTTCGACAAAAGAGATAACACCCCCCCATTACGTCATGCTTCAGAAATGTGGAAAATGGTCCGTTTTCAAATGTTTTATTTTTGAACGTCAGTTCACATTTGTAGGTGGATCATCAGTGTTAGAGCTAAAATTAGCATGTTTAAAGTGATTTTCATGCTTCCAGGGGCTCGGGAAGTTAATTAAATACCATCTGGAGGCATTTAATGTTCGAGCAAAAACGGCTGATTTTCGACAAAAGAGATAACACCCCCCCCATTACGTCAGGCTTCAGAAATGTGGAAAATGGTCCGTTTTCAAATGTTTTATTTTTGAACGTCAGTTCACATTTGTAGGTGGATCATCAGTGTTAGAGCTAAAATTAGCATGTTTAAAGTGATTTTCATGCTTCCAGGGGCTCGGGAAGTTAATTAAATACCATTTGGAGGCATTTAATGTTCGAGCAAAAACGGCTGATTTTCGACAAAAGAGATAACACCCCCCCCATTACGTCAGGCTTCAGAAATGTGGAAAATGGTCCGTTTTCAAATGTTTTATTTTTGAACGTCAGTTCACATTTGTAGGTGGATCATCAGTGTTAGAGCTAAAATTAGCATGTTTAAAGTGATTTTCATGCTTCCAGGGGCTCGGGAAGTTAATTAAATACCATTTGGAGGCATTTAATGTTCGAGCAAAAACGGCTGATTTTCGACAAAAGAGATAACACCCCCCCCATTACGTCATGCTTCAGAAATGTGGAAAATGGTCCGTTTTCAAATGTTTTATTTTTGAACGTCAGTTCACATTTGTAGGTGGATCATCAGTGTTAGAGCTAAAATTAGCATGTTTAAAGTGATTTTCATGCTTCCAGGGGCTCGGGAAGTTAATTAAATACCATTTGGAGGCATTTAATGTTCGAGCAAAAACGGCTGATTTTCGACAAAAGAGATAACACCACCCCATTACGTCATGCTTCAGAAATGTGGAAAATGGTCCATTTTCAAATGTTTTATTTTTGAACGTCAGTTCACATTTGTAGGTGGATCATCAGTGTTAGAGCTAAAATTAGCATGTTTAAAGTGATTTTCATGCTTCCAGGGGCTCGGGAAGTTAATTAAATACCATTTGGAGGCATTTAATGTTCGAGCAAAAACGGCTGATTTTCGACAAAAGAGATAACACCCCCCCATTACGTCATGCTTCAGAAATGTGGAAAATGGTCCGTTTTCAAATGTTTTATTTTTGAACGTCAGTTCACATTTGTAGGTGGATCATCAGTGTTAGAGCTAAAATTAGCATGTTTAAAGTGATTTTCATGCTTCCAGGGGCTCGGGAAGTTAATTAAATACCATTTGGAGGCATTTAATGTTCAAGCAAAAACGGCTGATTTTCGACAAAAGAGATAACACCACCCCATTACGTCATGCTTCAGAAATGTGGAAAATGGTCCGTTTTCAAATGTTTTATTTTTGAACGTCAGTTCACATTTGTAGGTGGATCATCAGTGTTAGAGCTAAAATTAGCATGTTTAAAGTGATTTTCATGCTTCCAGGGGCTCGGGAAGTTAATTAAATACCATTTGGAGGCATTTAATGTTCGAGCAAAAACGGCTGATTTTCGACAAAAGAGATAACACCCCCCATTACGTCATGCTTCAGAAATGTGGAAAATGGTCCGTTTTCAAATGTTTTATTTTTGAACGTCAGTTCACATTTGTAGGTGGATCATCAGTGTTAGAGCTAAAATTAGCATGTTTAAAGTGATTTTCATGCTTCCAGGGGCTCGGGAAGTTAATTAAATACCATTTGGAGGCATTTAATGTTCGAGCAAAAACGGCTGATTTTCGACAAAAGAGATAACACCCCCCCATTACGTCATGCTTCAGAAATGTGGAAAATGGTCCGTTTTCAAATGTTTTATTTTTGAACGTCAGTTCACATTTGTAGGTGGATCATCAGTGTTAGAGCTAAAATTAGCATGTTTAAAGTGATTTTCATGCTTCCAGGGGCTCGGGAAGTTAATTAAATACCATTTGGAGGCATTTAATGTTCGAGTAAAAACGGCTGATTTTCGACAAAAGAGATAACACCCCCCCATTACGTCATGCTTCAGAAATGTGGAAAATGGTCCGTTTTCAAATGTTTTATTTTTGAACGTCAGTTCACATTTGTAGGTGGATCATCAGTGTTAGAGCTAAAATTAGCATGTTTAAAGTGATTTTCATGCTTCCAGGGGCTCGGGAAGTTAATTAAATACCATTTGGAGGCATTTAATGTTCGAGCAAAAACGGCTGATTTTCGACAAAAGAGATAACACCCCCTCATTACGTCATGCTTCAGAAATGTGGAAAATGGTCCGTTTTCAAATGTTTTATTTTTGAACGTCAGTTCACATTTGTAGGTGGATCATCAGTGTTAGAGCTAAAATTAGCATGTTTAAAGTGATTTTCATGCTTCCAGGGGCTCGGGAAGTTAATTAAATACCATTTGGAGGCATTTAATGTTCGAGCAAAAACGGCTGATTTTCGACAAAAGAGATAACACCCCCCCATTACGTCATGCTTCAGAAATGTGGAAAATGGTCCGTTTTCAAATGTTTTATTTTTGAACGTCAGTTCACATTTGTAGGTGGATCATCAGTGTTAGAGCTAAAATTAGCATGTTTAAAGTGATTTTCATGCTTCCAGGGGCCCAAAACACAAGATTCATGGAATGGTTAAAAGTGCATGAAAATGGCCAATTTACTCACTCTGAGTTCTCAAAAAGGGTTTCTTCACCCCGGGAAGTTAATTAAATACCATTTGGAGGCATTTAATGTTAGAGCAAAAACGGCTGATTTTCGACAAAAGAGATAACACCCCCCCATTACGTCATGCTTCAGAAATGTGGAAAATGGTCCGTTTTCAAATGTTTTATTTTTGAACGTCAGTTCACATTTGTAGGTGGATCATCAGTGTTAGAGCTAAAATTAGCATGTTTAAAGTGATTTTCATGCTTCCAGGGGCTCGGGAAGTTAATTAAATACCATTTGGAGGCATTTAATGTTAGAGCAAAAACGGCTGATTGTCGACAAAAGAGATAACCCCCCCCATTACGTCATGCTTCAGAAATGTGGAAAATGGTCCGTTTTCAAATGTTTTATTTTTGAACGTCAGTTCACATTTGTAGGTGGATCATCAGTGTTAGAGCTAAAATTAGCATGTTTAAAGTGATTTTCATGCTTCCAGGGGCTCGGGAAGTTAATTAAATACCATTTGGAGGCATTTAATGTTCGAGCAAAAACGGCTGATTTTCGACAAAAGAGATAACACCCCCCCATTACGTCATGCTTCAGAAATGTGGAAAATGGTCCGTTTTCAAATGTTTTATTTTTGAACGTCAGTTCACATTTGTAGGTGGATCATCAGTGTTAGAGCTAAAATTAGCATGTTTAAAGTGATTTTCATGCTTCCAGGGGCTCGGGAAGTTAATTAAATACCATTTGGAGGCATTTAATGTTCGAGCAAAAACGGCTGATTTTCGACAAAAGAGATAACACCCCCCCCATTACGTCATGCTTCAGAAATGTGGAAAATGGTCCGTTTTCAAATGTTTTATTTTTGAACGTCAGTTCACATTTGTAGGTGGATCATCAGTGTTAGAGCTAAAATTAGCATGTTTAAAGTGATTTTCATGCTTCCAGGGGCTCGGGAAGTTAATTAAATACCATTTGGAGGCATTTAATGTTCGAGCAAAAACGGCTGATTTTCGACAAAAGAGATAACACCCCCCCATTACGTCAGGCTTCAGAAATGTGGAAAATGGTCCGTTTTCAAATGTTTTATTTTTGAACGTCAGTTCACATTTGTAGGTGGATCATCAGTGTTAGAGCTAAAATTAGCATGTTTAAAGTGATTTTCATGCTTCCAGGGGCTCGGGAAGTTAATTAAATACCATTTGGAGGCATTTAATGTTCGAGCAAAAACGGCTGATTTTCGACAAAAGAGATAACACCCCCCCCATTACGTCATGCTTCAGAAATGTGGAAAATGGTCCGTTTTCAAATGTTTTATTTTTGAACGTCAGTTCACATTTGTAGGTGGATCATCAGTGTTAGAGCTAAAATTAGCATGTTTAAAGTGATTTTCATGCTTCCAGGGGCTCGGGAAGTTAATTAAATACCATTTGGAGGCATTTAATGTTCGAGCAAAAACGGCTGATTTTCGACAAAAGAGATAACACCCCCCCATTACGTCAGGCTTCAGAAATGTGGAAAATGGTCCGTTTTCAAATGTTTTATTTTTGAACGTCAGTTCACATTTGTAGGTGGATCATCAGTGTTAGAGCTAAAATTAGCATGTTTAAAGTGATTTTCATGCTTCCAGGGGCCCAAAACACAAGATTTATGGAATGGTTAAAAGTGCATGAAAATGGCCAATTTACTCACTCTGAGTTCTCAAAAAGGGTTTCTTCACCCCGGGAAGTTAATTAAATACCATTTGGAGGCATTTAATGTTCGAGCAAAAACGGCTGATTTTCGACAAAAGAGATAACACCCCCCCATTACGTCATGCTTCAGAAATGTGGAAAATGGTCCGTTTTCAAATGTTTTATTTTTGAACGTCAGTTCACATTTGTAGGTGGATCATCAGTGTTAGAGCTAAAATTAGCATGTTTAAAGTGATTTTCATGCTTCCAGGGGCTCGGGAAGTTAATTAAATACCATTTGGAGGCATTTAATGTTCGAGCAAAAACGGCTGATTTTCGACAAAAGAGATAACACCCCCCCCATTACGTCATGCTTCAGAAATGTGGAAAATGGTCCGTTTTCAAATGTTTTATTTTTGAACGTCAGTTCACATTTGTAGGTGGATCATCAGTGTTAGAGCTAAAATTAGCATGTTTAAAGTGATTTTCATGCTTCCAGGGGCTCGGGAAGTTAATTAAATACCATTTGGAGGCATTTAATGTTCGAGCAAAAACGGCTGATTTTCGACAAAAGAGATAACACCACCCCATTACGTCATGCTTCAGAAATGTGGAAAATGGTCCATTTTCAAATGTTTTATTTTTGAACGTCAGTTCACATTTGTAGGTGGATCATCAGTGTTAGAGCTAAAATTAGCATGTTTAAAGTGATTTTCATGCTTCCAGGGGCTCGGGAAGTTAATTAAATACCATTTGGAGGCATTTAATGTTCGAGCAAAAACGGCTGATTTTCGACAAAAGAGATAACACCCCCCCATTACGTCATGCTTCAGAAATGTGGAAAATGGTCCGTTTTCAAATGTTTTATTTTTGAACGTCAGTTCACATTTGTAGGTGGATCATCAGTGTTAGAGCTAAAATTAGCATGTTTAAAGTGATTTTCATGCTTCCAGGGGCTCGGGAAGTTAATTAAATACCATTTGGAGGCATTTAATGTTCAAGCAAAAACGGCTGATTTTCGACAAAAGAGATAACACCACCCCATTACGTCATGCTTCAGAAATGTGGAAAATGGTCCGTTTTCAAATGTTTTATTTTTGAACGTCAGTTCACATTTGTAGGTGGATCATCAGTGTTAGAGCTAAAATTAGCATGTTTAAAGTGATTTTCATGCTTCCAGGGGCTCGGGAAGTTAATTAAATACCATTTGGAGGCATTTAATGTTCGAGCAAAAACGGCTGATTTTCGACAAAAGAGATAACACCCCCCATTACGTCATGCTTCAGAAATGTGGAAAATGGTCCGTTTTCAAATGTTTTATTTTTGAACGTCAGTTCACATTTGTAGGTGGATCATCAGTGTTAGAGCTAAAATTAGCATGTTTAAAGTGATTTTCATGCTTCCAGGGGCTCGGGAAGTTAATTAAATACCATTTGGAGGCATTTAATGTTCGAGCAAAAACGGCTGATTTTCGACAAAAGAGATAACACCCCCCCATTACGTCATGCTTCAGAAATGTGGAAAATGGTCCGTTTTCAAATGTTTTATTTTTGAACGTCAGTTCACATTTGTAGGTGGATCATCAGTGTTAGAGCTAAAATTAGCATGTTTAAAGTGATTTTCATGCTTCCAGGGGCTCGGGAAGTTAATTAAATACCATTTGGAGGCATTTAATGTTAGAGCAAAAACGGCTGATTTTCGACAAAAGAGATAACACCCCCCCATTACGTCATGCTTCAGAAATGTGGAAAATGGTCCGTTTTCAAATGTTTTATTTTTGAACGTCAGTTCACATTTGTAGGTGGATCATCAGTGTTAGAGCTAAAATTAGCATGTTTAAAGTGATTTTCATGCTTCCAGGGGCCCAAAACACAAGATTTATGGAATGGTTAAAAGTGCATGAAAATGGCCAATTTACTCGCTCTGAGTTCTCAAAAAGGGTTTCTTCACCCCGGGAAGTTAATTAAATACCATTTGGAGGCATTTAATGTTCGAGCAAAAACGGCTGATTTTCGACAAAAGAGATAACACCCCCCCATTACGTCATGCTTCAGAAATGTGGAAAATGGTCCGTTTTCAAATGTTTTATTTTTGAACGTCAGTTCACATTTGTAGGTGGATCATCAGTGTTAGAGCTAAAATTAGCATGTTTAAAGTGATTTTCATGCTTCCAGGGGCTCGGGAAGTTAATTAAATACCATTTGGAGGCATTTAATGTTCGAGCAAAAACGGCTGATTTTCGACAAAAGAGATAACACCACCCCATTACGTCATGCTTCAGAAATGTGGAAAATGGTCCATTTTCAAATGTTTTATTTTTGAACGTCAGTTCACATTTGTAGGTGGATCATCAGTGTTAGAGCTAAAATTAGCATGTTTAAAGTGATTTTCATGCTTCCAGGGGCTCGGGAAGTTAATTAAATACCATTTGGAGGCATTTAATGTTCGAGCAAAAACGGCTGATTTTCGACAAAAGAGATAACACCCCCCCATTACGTCATGCTTCAGAAATGTGGAAAATGGTCCGTTTTCAAATGTTTTATTTTTGAACGTCAGTTCACATTTGTAGGTGGATCATCAGTGTTAGAGCTAAAATTAGCATGTTTAAAGTGATTTTCATGCTTCCAGGGGCTCGGGAAGTTAATTAAATACCATTTGGAGGCATTTAATGTTCAAGCAAAAACGGCTGATTTTCGACAAAAGAGATAACACCACCCCATTACGTCATGCTTCAGAAATGTGGAAAATGGTCCGTTTTCAAATGTTTTATTTTTGAACGTCAGTTCACATTTGTAGGTGGATCATCAGTGTTAGAGCTAAAATTAGCATGTTTAAAGTGATTTTCATGCTTCCAGGGGCTCGGGAAGTTAATTAAATACCATTTGGAGGCATTTAATGTTCGAGCAAAAACGGCTGATTTTCGACAAAAGAGATAACACCCCCCATTACGTCATGCTTCAGAAATGTGGAAAATGGTCCGTTTTCAAATGTTTTATTTTTGAACGTCAGTTCACATTTGTAGGTGGATCATCAGTGTTAGAGCTAAAATTAGCATGTTTAAAGTGATTTTCATGCTTCCAGGGGCTCGGGAAGTTAATTAAATACCATTTGGAGGCATTTAATGTTCGAGCAAAAACGGCTGATTTTCGACAAAAGAGATAACACCCCCCCATTACGTCATGCTTCAGAAATGTGGAAAATGGTCCGTTTTCAAATGTTTTATTTTTGAACGTCAGTTCACATTTGTAGGTGGATCATCAGTGTTAGAGCTAAAATTAGCATGTTTAAAGTGATTTTCATGCTTCCAGGGGCTCGGGAAGTTAATTAAATACCATTTGGAGGCATTTAATGTTAGAGCAAAAACGGCTGATTTTCGACAAAAGAGATAACACCCCCCCATTACGTCATGCTTCAGAAATGTGGAAAATGGTCCGTTTTCAAATGTTTTATTTTTGAACGTCAGTTCACATTTGTAGGTGGATCATCAGTGTTAGAGCTAAAATTAGCATGTTTAAAGTGATTTTCATGCTTCCAGGGGCCCAAAACACAAGATTTATGGAATGGTTAAAAGTGCATGAAAATGGCCAATTTACTCGCTCTGAGTTCTCAAAAAGGGTTTCTTCACCCCGGGAAGTTAATTAAATACCATTTGGAGGCATTTAATGTTCGAGCAAAAACGGCTGATTTTCGACAAAAGAGATAACACCCCCCCATTACGTCATGCTTCAGAAATGTGGAAAATGGTCCGTTTTCAAATGTTTTATTTTTGAACGTCAGTTCACATTTGTAGGTGGATCATCAGTGTTAGAGCTAAAATTAGCATGTTTAAAGTGATTTTCATGCTTCCAGGGGCTCGGGAAGTTAATTAAATACCATTTGGAGGCATTTAATGTTCGAGCAAAAACGGCTGATTTTCGACAAAAGAGATAACACCCCCTCATTACGTCATGCTTCAGAAATGTGGAAAATGGTCCGTTTTCAAATGTTTTATTTTTGAACGTCAGTTCACATTTGTAGGTGGATCATCAGTGTTAGAGCTAAAATTAGCATGTTTAAAGTGATTTTCATGCTTCCAGGGGCTCGGGAAGTTAATTAAATACCATTTGGAGGCATTTAATGTTCGAGCAAAAACGGCTGATTTTCGACAAAAGAGATAACACCCCCCCATTACGTCATGCTTCAGAAATGTGGAAAATGGTCCGTTTTCAAATGTTTTATTTTTGAACGTCAGTTCACATTTGTAGGTGGATCATCAGTGTTAGAGCTAAAATTAGCATGTTTAAAGTGATTTTCATGCTTCCAGGGGCCCAAAACACAAGATTCATGGAATGGTTAAAAGTGCATGAAAATGGCCAATTTACTCACTCTGAGTTCTCAAAAAGGGTTTCTTCACCCCGGGAAGTTAATTAAATACCATTTGGAGGCATTTAATGTTAGAGCAAAAACGGCTGATTTTCGACAAAAGAGATAACACCCCCCCATTACGTCATGCTTCAGAAATGTGGAAAATGGTCCGTTTTCAAATGTTTTATTTTTGAACGTCAGTTCACATTTGTAGGTGGATCATCAGTGTTAGAGCTAAAATTAGCATGTTTAAAGTGATTTTCATGCTTCCAGGGGCTCGGGAAGTTAATTAAATACCATTTGGAGGCATTTAATGTTAGAGCAAAAACGGCTGATTGTCGACAAAAGAGATAACACCCCCCCATTACGTCATGCTTCAGAAATGTGGAAAATGGTCCGTTTTCAAATGTTTTATTTTTGAACGTCAGTTCACATTTGTAGGTGGATCATCAGTGTTAGAGCTAAAATTAGCATGTTTAAAGTGATTTTCATGCTTCCAGGGGCTCGGGAAGTTAATTAAATACCATTTGGAGGCATTTAATGTTCGAGCAAAAACGGCTGATTTTCGACAAAAGAGATAACACCCCCCCATTACGTCATGCTTCAGAAATGTGGAAAATGGTCCGTTTTCAAATGTTTTATTTTTGAACGTCAGTTCACATTTGTAGGTGGATCATCAGTGTTAGAGCTAAAATTAGCATGTTTAAAGTGATTTTCATGCTTCCAGGGGCTCGGGAAGTTAATTAAATACCATTTGGAGGCATTTAATGTTCGAGCAAAAACGGCTGATTTTCGACAAAAGAGATAACACCCCCCCCATTACGTCATGCTTCAGAAATGTGGAAAATGGTCCGTTTTCAAATGTTTTATTTTTGAACGTCAGTTCACATTTGTAGGTGGATCATCAGTGTTAGAGCTAAAATTAGCATGTTTAAAGTGATTTTCATGCTTCCAGGGGCTCGGGAAGTTAATTAAATACCATTTGGAGGCATTTAATGTTCGAGCAAAAACGGCTGATTTTCGACAAAAGAGATAACACCCCCCCATTACGTCAGGCTTCAGAAATGTGGAAAATGGTCCGTTTTCAAATGTTTTATTTTTGAACGTCAGTTCACATTTGTAGGTGGATCATCAGTGTTAGAGCTAAAATTAGCATGTTTAAAGTGATTTTCATGCTTCCAGGGGCTCGGGAAGTTAATTAAATACCATTTGGAGGCATTTAATGTTCGAGCAAAAACGGCTGATTTTCGACAAAAGAGATAACACCCCCCCCATTACGTCAGGCTTCAGAAATGTGGAAAATGGTCCGTTTTCAAATGTTTTATTTTTGAACGTCAGTTCACATTTGTAGGTGGATCATCAGTGTTAGAGCTAAAATTAGCATGTTTAAAGTGATTTTCATGCTTCCAGGGGCTCGGGAAGTTAATTAAATACCATTTGGAGGCATTTAATGTTCGAGCAAAAACGGCTGATTTTCGACAAAAGAGATAACACCCCCCCCATTACGTCATGCTTCAGAAATGTGGAAAATGGTCCGTTTTCAAATGTTTTATTTTTGAACGTCAGTTCACATTTGTAGGTGGATCATCAGTGTTAGAGCTAAAATTAGCATGTTTAAAGTGATTTTCATGCTTCCAGGGGCTCGGGAAGTTAATTAAATACCATTTGGAGGCATTTAATGTTCGAGCAAAAACGGCTGATTTTCGACAAAAGAGATAACACCACCCCATTACGTCATGCTTCAGAAATGTGGAAAATGGTCCATTTTCAAATGTTTTATTTTTGAACGTCAGTTCACATTTGTAGGTGGATCATCAGTGTTAGAGCTAAAATTAGCATGTTTAAAGTGATTTTCATGCTTCCAGGGGCTCGGGAAGTTAATTAAATACCATTTGGAGGCATTTAATGTTCGAGCAAAAACGGCTGATTTTCGACAAAAGAGATAACACCCCCCCATTACGTCATGCTTCAGAAATGTGGAAAATGGTCCGTTTTCAAATGTTTTATTTTTGAACGTCAGTTCACATTTGTAGGTGGATCATCAGTGTTAGAGCTAAAATTAGCATGTTTAAAGTGATTTTCATGCTTCCAGGGGCTCGGGAAGTTAATTAAATACCATTTGGAGGCATTTAATGTTCAAGCAAAAACGGCTGATTTTCGACAAAAGAGATAACACCACCCCATTACGTCATGCTTCAGAAATGTGGAAAATGGTCCGTTTTCAAATGTTTTATTTTTGAACGTCAGTTCACATTTGTAGGTGGATCATCAGTGTTAGAGCTAAAATTAGCATGTTTAAAGTGATTTTCATGCTTCCAGGGGCTCGGGAAGTTAATTAAATACCATTTGGAGGCATTTAATGTTCGAGCAAAAACGGCTGATTTTCGACAAAAGAGATAACACCCCCCATTACGTCATGCTTCAGAAATGTGGAAAATGGTCCGTTTTCAAATGTTTTATTTTTGAACGTCAGTTCACATTTGTAGGTGGATCATCAGTGTTAGAGCTAAAATTAGCATGTTTAAAGTGATTTTCATGCTTCCAGGGGCTCGGGAAGTTAATTAAATACCATTTGGAGGCATTTAATGTTCGAGCAAAAACGGCTGATTTTCGACAAAAGAGATAACACCCCCCCATTACGTCATGCTTCAGAAATGTGGAAAATGGTCCGTTTTCAAATGTTTTATTTTTGAACGTCAGTTCACATTTGTAGGTGGATCATCAGTGTTAGAGCTAAAATTAGCATGTTTAAAGTGATTTTCATGCTTCCAGGGGCTCGGGAAGTTAATTAAATACCATTTGGAGGCATTTAATGTTCGAGTAAAAACGGCTGATTTTCGACAAAAGAGATAACACCCCCCCATTACGTCATGCTTCAGAAATGTGGAAAATGGTCCGTTTTCAAATGTTTTATTTTTGAACGTCAGTTCACATTTGTAGGTGGATCATCAGTGTTAGAGCTAAAATTAGCATGTTTAAAGTGATTTTCATGCTTCCAGGGGCTCGGGAAGTTAATTAAATACCATTTGGAGGCATTTAATGTTCGAGCAAAAACGGCTGATTTTCGACAAAAGAGATAACACCCCCTCATTACGTCATGCTTCAGAAATGTGGAAAATGGTCCGTTTTCAAATGTTTTATTTTTGAACGTCAGTTCACATTTGTAGGTGGATCATCAGTGTTAGAGCTAAAATTAGCATGTTTAAAGTGATTTTCATGCTTCCAGGGGCTCGGGAAGTTAATTAAATACCATTTGGAGGCATTTAATGTTCGAGCAAAAACGGCTGATTTTCGACAAAAGAGATAACACCCCCCCATTACGTCATGCTTCAGAAATGTGGAAAATGGTCCGTTTTCAAATGTTTTATTTTTGAACGTCAGTTCACATTTGTAGGTGGATCATCAGTGTTAGAGCTAAAATTAGCATGTTTAAAGTGATTTTCATGCTTCCAGGGGCCCAAAACACAAGATTCATGGAATGGTTAAAAGTGCATGAAAATGGCCAATTTACTCACTCTGAGTTCTCAAAAAGGGTTTCTTCACCCCGGGAAGTTAATTAAATACCATTTGGAGGCATTTAATGTTAGAGCAAAAACGGCTGATTTTCGACAAAAGAGATAACACCCCCCCATTACGTCATGCTTCAGAAATGTGGAAAATGGTCCGTTTTCAAATGTTTTATTTTTGAACGTCAGTTCACATTTGTAGGTGGATCATCAGTGTTAGAGCTAAAATTAGCATGTTTAAAGTGATTTTCATGCTTCCAGGGGCTCGGGAAGTTAATTAAATACCATTTGGAGGCATTTAATGTTAGAGCAAAAACGGCTGATTGTCGACAAAAGAGATAACCCCCCCCATTACGTCATGCTTCAGAAATGTGGAAAATGGTCCGTTTTCAAATGTTTTATTTTTGAACGTCAGTTCACATTTGTAGGTGGATCATCAGTGTTAGAGCTAAAATTAGCATGTTTAAAGTGATTTTCATGCTTCCAGGGGCTCGGGAAGTTAATTAAATACCATTTGGAGGCATTTAATGTTCGAGCAAAAACGGCTGATTTTCGACAAAAGAGATAACACCCCCCCATTACGTCATGCTTCAGAAATGTGGAAAATGGTCCGTTTTCAAATGTTTTATTTTTGAACGTCAGTTCACATTTGTAGGTGGATCATCAGTGTTAGAGCTAAAATTAGCATGTTTAAAGTGATTTTCATGCTTCCAGGGGCTCGGGAAGTTAATTAAATACCATTTGGAGGCATTTAATGTTCGAGCAAAAACGGCTGATTTTCGACAAAAGAGATAACACCCCCCCCATTACGTCATGCTTCAGAAATGTGGAAAATGGTCCGTTTTCAAATGTTTTATTTTTGAACGTCAGTTCACATTTGTAGGTGGATCATCAGTGTTAGAGCTAAAATTAGCATGTTTAAAGTGATTTTCATGCTTCCAGGGGCTCGGGAAGTTAATTAAATACCATTTGGAGGCATTTAATGTTCGAGCAAAAACGGCTGATTTTCGACAAAAGAGATAACACCCCCCCATTACGTCAGGCTTCAGAAATGTGGAAAATGGTCCGTTTTCAAATGTTTTATTTTTGAACGTCAGTTCACATTTGTAGGTGGATCATCAGTGTTAGAGCTAAAATTAGCATGTTTAAAGTGATTTTCATGCTTCCAGGGGCTCGGGAAGTTAATTAAATACCATTTGGAGGCATTTAATGTTCGAGCAAAAACGGCTGATTTTCGACAAAAGAGATAACACCCCCCCCATTACGTCAGGCTTCAGAAATGTGGAAAATGGTCCGTTTTCAAATGTTTTATTTTTGAACGTCAGTTCACATTTGTAGGTGGATCATCAGTGTTAGAGCTAAAATTAGCATGTTTAAAGTGATTTTCATGCTTCCAGGGGCTCGGGAAGTTAATTAAATACCATTTGGAGGCATTTAATGTTCGAGCAAAAACGGCTGATTTTCGACAAAAGAGATAACACCCCCCCCATTACGTCATGCTTCAGAAATGTGGAAAATGGTCCGTTTTCAAATGTTTTATTTTTGAACGTCAGTTCACATTTGTAGGTGGATCATCAGTGTTAGAGCTAAAATTAGCATGTTTAAAGTGATTTTCATGCTTCCAGGGGCTCGGGAAGTTAATTAAATACCATTTGGAGGCATTTAATGTTCGAGCAAAAACGGCTGATTTTCGACAAAAGAGATAACACCACCCCATTACGTCATGCTTCAGAAATGTGGAAAATGGTCCATTTTCAAATGTTTTATTTTTGAACGTCAGTTCACATTTGTAGGTGGATCATCAGTGTTAGAGCTAAAATTAGCATGTTTAAAGTGATTTTCATGCTTCCAGGGGCTCGGGAAGTTAATTAAATACCATTTGGAGGCATTTAATGTTCGAGCAAAAACGGCTGATTTTCGACAAAAGAGATAACACCCCCCCATTACGTCATGCTTCAGAAATGTGGAAAATGGTCCGTTTTCAAATGTTTTATTTTTGAACGTCAGTTCACATTTGTAGGTGGATCATCAGTGTTAGAGCTAAAATTAGCATGTTTAAAGTGATTTTCATGCTTCCAGGGGCTCGGGAAGTTAATTAAATACCATTTGGAGGCATTTAATGTTCAAGCAAAAACGGCTGATTTTCGACAAAAGAGATAACACCACCCCATTACGTCATGCTTCAGAAATGTGGAAAATGGTCCGTTTTCAAATGTTTTATTTTTGAACGTCAGTTCACATTTGTAGGTGGATCATCAGTGTTAGAGCTAAAATTAGCATGTTTAAAGTGATTTTCATGCTTCCAGGGGCTCGGGAAGTTAATTAAATACCATTTGGAGGCATTTAATGTTCGAGCAAAAACGGCTGATTTTCGACAAAAGAGATAACACCCCCCATTACGTCATGCTTCAGAAATGTGGAAAATGGTCCGTTTTCAAATGTTTTATTTTTGAACGTCAGTTCACATTTGTAGGTGGATCATCAGTGTTAGAGCTAAAATTAGCATGTTTAAAGTGATTTTCATGCTTCCAGGGGCTCGGGAAGTTAATAAAATACCATTTGGAGGCATTTAATGTTCGAGCAAAAACGGCTGATTTTCGACAAAAGAGATAACACCCCCCCATTACGTCATGCTTCAGAAATGTGGAAAATGGTCCGTTTTCAAATGTTTTATTTTTGAACGTCAGTTCACATTTGTAGGTGGATCATCAGTGTTAGAGCTAAAATTAGCATGTTTAAAGTGATTTTCATGCTTCCAGGGGCCCAAAACACAAGATTTATGGAATGGTTAAAAGTGCATGAAAATGGCCAATTTACTCGCTCTGAGTTCTCAAAAAGGGTTTCTTCACCCCGGGAAGTTAATTAAATACCATTTGGAGGCATTTAATGTTCGAGCAAAAACGGCTGATTTTCGACAAAAGAGATAACACCCCCCCATTACGTCATGCTTCAGAAATGTGGAAAATGGTCCGTTTTCAAATGTTTTATTTTTGAACGTCAGTTCACATTTGTAGGTGGATCATCAGTGTTAGAGCTAAAATTAGCATGTTTAAAGTGATTTTCATGCTTCCAGGGGCTCGGGAAGTTAATTAAATACCATTTGGAGGCATTTAATGTTCGAGCAAAAACGGCTGATTTTCGACAAAAGAGATAACACCCCCTCATTACGTCATGCTTCAGAAATGTGGAAAATGGTCCGTTTTCAAATGTTTTATTTTTGAACGTCAGTTCACATTTGTAGGTGGATCATCAGTGTTAGAGCTAAAATTAGCATGTTTAAAGTGATTTTCATGCTTCCAGGGGCTCGGGAAGTTAATTAAATACCATTTGGAGGCATTTAATGTTCGAGCAAAAACGGCTGATTTTCGACAAAAGAGATAACACCCCCCCATTACGTCATGCTTCAGAAATGTGGAAAATGGTCCGTTTTCAAATGTTTTATTTTTGAACGTCAGTTCACATTTGTAGGTGGATCATCAGTGTTAGAGCTAAAATTAGCATGTTTAAAGTGATTTTCATGCTTCCAGGGGCCCAAAACACAAGATTCATGGAATGGTTAAAAGTGCATGAAAATGGCCAATTTACTCACTCTGAGTTCTCAAAAAGGGTTTCTTCACCCCGGGAAGTTAATTAAATACCATTTGGAGGCATTTAAT